>NW_028279749.1:0-123822 GCF_059751315.1 Micrasema longulum
TTACCACTCGACATTTCATTTTTAAAATCATCAGGCAGTTTATTAAATTGTATACGATTTATATTCCTTTCTTATTCCCTTCTCTAAAATGCCCACCATTCCTGTTGGAACTCATTAATCTTAATGACTCCCTACGAAGGAAATCCAGTCTTTTGTTTATAAACAAGAACTGGAAAAAAAAAAAAAATTAAAAAAAATTTTCAAACTGTTATTTTCTTTTTATATTTTAGGTGAATGGGCATTATGCTGCATTGGACATTAAAAGTTTAAAAAATACTGGAATAAAAGGAAAATAAGGAATAACTTTTTTCATGACCATATTTTTATCGAATAATGAAAGTTGTGAAAACAATTATAACTTAGAATCTTTAAATATTACCAAGAATTCACCATTTGAACTTTTGCTAAATTAAACTTTTGACAGAACACGAGCGACCTACTTTTTATTTAAAATTTTTTCGAACATTTTATTTTGGTGGTAATTTTCGAAAAGGCTAGTACGCACACAATAATATAACATACACTACTGGCCGAGTGATAGAAATATTTGAAATCACGTTTATACTCCGATTATCCGTATGTAGCAGATCGTTTACATTGGGCAGTGTAGGGTTAGATACATAATACATGTCGAAACCCAGATCTGTTGAATGAAATTAATTAATAAATAGATTAAAAAAAACACAATAGGGAAATATCACATACTACGAATACCGATAAAAATATATGAATTGGATTTAGAATAATGAATATTATTTTCAAAATTAATATGGACATTGTAGATAAATGTAAAAAAATAAATTTAATGATTCATTGCTAGAAAAAGGCGACGTGTTGGCCTAGGATGTTGTGACGTCAAAATTCGTGACAATGTTCGAAACAAATTTCAATGGACAGGAACAAATAAACATGAATCATGACGTATTAGGGGCGTGGCTCATGGAATGACCGTTTTTACGGGAATCCAAAATTACTAATTTTCAAAAATAACTTTTTTATTTTTTATTTTGTACACCATTTTGTGAGAATGACATAAATTATATTGTTATGCTATTTGTTACAATCAATATAGTGTAAAGTTTTCGCAAACCAAGTTTTGAATAATTTCCACGGAAAATAACGTAAAAATTGTATTTTTCAATAAAAAATGATAAAAGCGCCATCTATGAATAATTGGTTTCATATTTTCGTTTAGAATCACCTTAAAGATGTTAAAAAAAAAGAAAAACTGATATTTCCCTATTATTGATCTACATATTAAGTACATATCCAAAGCAGTGCCCCATGAACCATTAGATGCGCATATGGGAATGATGGTGACAGTAATATGTAGTTGGCGACTTGTGTTATTGCCTCGTGTTAGTCCCATATAAATAGGCACATATTTCTTGTTTCCCTCCCATAACACGTGTACGGTAATTTGAGTCATGTTGAGATTATTTCCACCATTTTGCCATTCAGAAAATGATTTGTATTGTTTACACGGGTTTCTTTGATCTGTCGCCTGTTTCAAACGAATCGTACAAATCCATAGTGGCACGGTAAAACTACCTAGCGTGGATTGATTTTCATTCTATTATTATTTTATATTCCGAGTCCAGGCGGATAAAGAATATACATAATTCGAAGGGCGTCATAGAACCAGAATCCTGAATGAATATTTATGACTCAATCATTTTCCTTCATCATTTCTCTATCCGCTATCATTTCACCGAATTGGTACTCCAATGAGGAAGTTCAGTGTTTTTTTTTATTTGTTAATAGACTATTAAACTTGGTCATTTTTTTAAAAGTTTTTATATATCGTATTATCAGCGCTACGATTTTTTAAAGTTTTGTACTTCTGAAATAACTCCGCGTGTAACGTCAGAGGTTCATTTCCGCTTATTCTCATCCAGTTCTTCCCATTGGTCCAGAAGCGACAAGCAGACCGGAAATCTTCCATAGCTCTCAGATTATAGGCTGATTCACATGAACCAGTGACGTCATTCAAAGTAGTGCGTTTTTATTAAATAATTTTCATTATTTTTTCCGTACATTTCCAAGAAACTTTGCAGTAGAATTTAATGCTCTAATTTTTACCCCGCGCAAGAAAACATTGAAGTTCCTCATTGCAGAGTATCTTAATCATTTTTGTTACATAGAAGGTAAGGTGACCAGTCTAACGCTTTAGCTGCCAGCCCAGGAACCATTGAAAGCCCCCACCTACTCATCCGTATCCGTTTTAGAGGTCTTGCGACCTCTTTTCAGATCCACACATTGTAAAAAACATTTTTTTTAGCTTTAATGCACAGTTTATTATATTTTTAACTGATATTTTTTAATATTAGTATTTAAAGCATTGACTTTGTGGTCAAACATTTCACATAATGTTTTTAATTTTTTTTTTATTAACACGTTAATAAAAAAATATCAAAAAAAATATTTTTCCTTAGTAGATTGAGAAATAAATTAAATAAAGATACTGCAGAACTAATTTACAAAACAATCATTCTTCCACCTATAGATTACTGCTCAACAATATTATTTTTAGAAAACGAAGGAAATTTAAATAAACTAGAAATTTTACAAAATAAAGTGATGAGAATAGCTCTTAAGAAAAATAAATATAGCAATGCAAAAAAAATGAGAGATGAACTAAAATGGTTATCTGTAAGAAGGAGACTTAAATTTAATATGTTGATATTTATACATAAATTTTTTCACGATAAATTACCAAAATATTTTAAGGATAAAGTTGTCTTAAACAAAAATTGTCATGAATATGCTACTTGACAAAAGGATAAAATAAGACTACCATTATTGAAAAGAGCTGAGTCGCAAAATTGTTTGATGTACAAGGGTTTAAAAATGTATGATGAGATGCCTGAATGTATGAAGAATGAAAAGTGTCTGAAAGAATTTAAAAATAAATGTATAAGTTACTGTAAGGAAATGTAAATATATATAGATGATGTAAATGTACATAATAGTTTATATTAGTTTTAATATAAGCTAACTTAAGAAATAAATAAAATAAAAAAAAATAAAAAATAATACCTACTAAATAAATAAAAAATTAATAAATGTTATTTAATATTTATATATAACCACTTACCGACTATTATGATTTTTTTTCCAACCTCGAGGTTAGTGGTCAGCGCGTTTGACTACCAATAAAGAAGTCCCGGGCTCGATTCTCGACATATTTGATATGAAATGCTTATTAAAAATGGCATTTTCACTCTAGAATATTTCATAGTCCCTGGACTGGTACCGGAAGCGTAAGACTGATCATCTAACTTTCATGAAACAAAAATGATCAAGAAACATTGATATTGGTGTAACAATCCAGTGCCCTATTTACCATTAGGTGCGGAAAGGGAATAATGAATAAATGGGAATAATGAAAGATTTTTTTTTTTATAGGTATATGTTTGGACCCCTTTATTTAGTAGCCTTACTTGTCATGCACAAGGCTAAGATATTTGGAAAAATTCGTTATTATTTATCTTGGAAATAGGATTTTGGATCACTGATTTTGGTTTATTAACTTTATGAGTCAAATCACCCTTGTTGAAAAGTCTAAGAACGATGACGCGTGATAACTGCTTTTAACGACTATGTAAATATCTGTTAAGGATATACCATCTCTCCTGCATTCTGATTCAAGATTATGGCGTTGTTAACTGAAAAATGGGTACTGAAATAACAGATGTTTCCCATTTTAAGGGTACTCCAATTCGCTAGATATGCTGTCATCGCGCGCTACTAGGCGCTACCGTCAGATGATTATTGGATTTTTTGTGTATTTTTGAAACATTATTCCGTGCACTGGATCTTTTTCTAAAAACTGGACATTTCAGCGGACGGGCTGTGCTTGGGGATAATGGGACAGGCTACCCAAAAACGTAATGGACCCGTTCAAAACGCAACGGCATACAGGAAGTTTTGTTTTCTGACACCTTAATGAAGACATTAAAATGCTTATAACTTTTTTATAGACAACTTTGATCGATTGACCTTACTATTAAAAACACTTTTCTCAGGCCTTATTTACATTAAAACTGTTCGCTGAAAGAAAAATAAAGTAGTTTTATTCACGTTCCTTTCCTAACCTGTGTACAAAATAGAAAATGAATCATCGTTGGAGAAAACTGAATGTATTTTAAGTTATTTACGATAAATCCCTTAAATTATAAACGTGATAAATAAAATCATCCAGAACTAACAATAAAACAAATACGTGGAAGTTCTTAAGGAAGATATTAAAAAAAAATCTTACTCGCGGTAAAAATTAAAGCATTATTGTACTGCAAAATTTCACGAAAATGTATGAAAAAAATAATAAAATCGTCTTTTCATAAAAATAACTACTTTAAAGCTTCATAAGTTCTAGTTAAGAGCAGTAATATGTGTTTTGATTTATTTCCGGTTTTGTGTGGGTTGAGCGTGTTTTAATACGTACGAGGTTCACTTTTTAAATGTCAGGACAACTCCCCGACAACAACTAGTGACGCCACGGGTGAAGTTAGTTTCAAATTACAAAACTTTTAAAAATCATAGCGATGATAATACAATACATTTAGAGGTTAGTTACGATAGTTTTGGGTTTAGTTTGATAGTTTGATCTGATTTTTTTGATTATGAAATTTGAAAGAAAAATTTTCTAATGTTTTATTTTTGCAACCAAATTGTTAACAATATTTTTATTAGCTATCTAAAAATATAAATATAAAGTGTAAATACTCGTATATGCTTAGAATACAAACTGTAACTTAAACATAAATAATATAGTAAAATATATAAAAATATATTTTAACACAAATGGCTATTGCAAGTTTAATAATGTAACTTAAGCCGTTAGAAATAAAATTTCACAGTAACATAAAAATTAGATGTACGTGTACATGAACATATATCTTCTTCTTCAGGTGTCTTGTCAGATCCCCAGACATAATGAACAATAAAAAACATAACCAATTTATATAGACCAATAGAACAAATTTCATAAACAGTACACACATTTCACCTATTTGGCTTGATCCACTCATCGATCCGTGCGCAACCAACCTCCACTATCCATTTCTTAATAGCAATAATATTTTCATTGTCGAGTGCAGACTTAAAACTTTTCTGACTCGTTTCTCCAAAAAAAAATTTAAACCTAATTCTGTGAAATAAAACAGGTATTATGATTCGTATCTTTTAATAGATAATAAAATGAAGAAGAATATAAATTTCTTCTAACAAATTCTAAATAAAAAACACTCACCGAACTTACTTGCGTACTTTTAAGTGCATCGAACCCCTCTAATCATATTATTCTTTGTTCAAGTTACTTTATATCCCAGATAACTGTCTCAATTTTATGCTAAAAAACGTATTTTGCTCTTATTTTCCCCGCATGTAAACAAACACTACATGACTCGAGTCGTCAATTTCCAAAACCCACTATCTCCCTATTCCGGCCATAGAGAGATAGCGGGTTTTTGGAAACAGACGATTCACTTATGCAAACTATTCAGGATACAAAGAGAAAAAGTCAACAAATCAAACAACTTCCTTTCCAGCAGGGTAGTTTCAGACTGGAAAAAAATGCCAGGTCTAATTGTCCATTCCACTTCGGTCAACCAGTTCAAAACCTGTTTGGATGTTTTTTTGAAGGAAGAAGAACTTGGACAAAAAGCAGAACGCAAGATATAGGCGCATCAGCAAAGGCTTTTGCCTTTAACAAATAATTATCATAATCAATCGCTAATCGTAGTACCCGATTAGAATTTTGTTTTCTCTTAAGAAAGATTCTTGACTTATAAGAAAAATTTTATTAAATTATTTATAATATTTTTATCAATTTATTGAACAAATTAAATTCAGTAGCAGTGCCAATTAATTAATAATTATAAAAATGTGTATTAAAGATGTATTTTTTTCTCCTCAATACAAGTTAGTTAAACATCCTTTTAGATTGCGCTAGTTGTTTGTCGAATTATATTTACGTTGGTAAATGTCTTATTTTTTAAATTCTCGGGTTATATAAGTGCCTTAAAAACACGAAGATTATTTTTCGTACGTTTATCAGATACGCTGTAGTATAATAAAGTAAAGGTATAATTCAACCCAGAATTTAATTCAAAAAATTAGTGGTTTTGAATGCTTGTATTCTTTTTTAAAAAACAAGATTTAAGTTTTCTTTCGTCGATTTCCTTGTTTAATTTACTAAATAAATGTAATGTAGTTTGGTCTAAATTTCAAAAAGCGTCATCTGCCGGTCGAAAAGTATTTATATTTCAAATACATAAAACTTTTAATCAGGTCTATCTCTAAGTATGTGTATTTACGTAAAATGTAATTTGAAACGAATAAATAAATCAACAATATTTTGAGTTTGTCCAAATTTTTGTAGACAAGGACTGGATTCAACTCCCTGGGGGGCTGTTTATATTAACATATTACAACAGAGATGAAGAACATTTAAGAAAAGAGAAGTGAGGAGAGAAGCTCTTTAACTTCACAAACATCAACAGATGAAAGAATTGAAGGAATATAGATGTTCAAATATAGGCAGAATGGTGAATGTTACACAGTGTGTAAAGTGGCCACTTAAACCAGCCATTGACAGGTCATAAGCCCTGTAGATGCCAAGACTTCTATATTACCTTTTCTTAAATGTTTTTCATCTCTGTTATAATATGTTAGAATAAATAAATATTTTTTGTCAAATAATTTTAAATAAATAATGTTATATGCTTTATTTTTCTAACTGAAGTGACTAAATCGTATGATTTCTTTACTTTTCATAAGACTACAGCCTTGACATACTCATACCTCTATTCATAGTATGGTTTTCCACTAAGTCCGTTTTACCCTTAGGAATTTCTATCAAATCGTGATGTCGGTCTCGGGAATATTTATCCAGCACAAACAGTTTGTAACATTCCAAGAGGTAAGGGATGATGAATATTGCTGAGGATCTAGAAGTCAGGAGTAACTAGTATTGCATTCCGCCTTGATTTTGCATTTGCATTTATCATTTATTTATTCATATATATGTACATTACAAAATAAAATATCTTAATTCATACATATAGAAATAATTAGGGAAAATTAGGTATATGTAAAAAAAACACATTAGTATAGTATAGTGATATTGTTCAACATAGAGATAGCCCTTCCAACAGGCATAACCATTAGCAGGTTGGTCCTGTATATTGGAATGTGAAACAGTCTATGTTGACGCTGTCTAAGGTAATTATCAGGAACATAAAAGCTAATGCTCCGCATAATTTCAGGGTTGTCAATAATACCGCGCAACAATCGAAAGAAGTGCGTTGTTAAATACACATTCCTTCTAGTCTTCAAACTGCTGTAACCAAGCATACCCTGGAGAAACTCAGTGAGATAAAGCCATGGATAATATCCGCACTCCCTCATGTAGAGAAACCGAAGAAATTTCTTCTGAACCCTCTCCACCATAATAGAGTACTTCAACTCACACGGTCCCTAAATCATCGAGCCACTCTCGAGTCTACTTCGCACCAACGAGTTATAAAGAATTCTCAGTACTCGTGTACTACCAAAAACCCTAGCAGTACGCAAGACGAATCCTAACATCTTCAATGAACTACTACAAACTGTTTCGATCTGATCATGAAATGTCAGGGAACTCACAAAAGTGATGCCTAGATCTTTAACCTTCGCAATCCGCATATGTCACTTTACGTTATTTTTCATTATGGATAATTTACTGGAATATACCAGTGTTTTCTCAATTTTCTCTATTTGATCAAAACATGTATTTTTTGTGACATATTCGACTAGAATATTCTATTTTTGATGGCATCAATCCAGTAAACATCGTAGCAGGTAACACGTTGAAATTAACTGATTCATCTTCTCTATTAAAGCCAATTTTGCGTCAAACAACTCCTAGATCTTAACATGTGTCTAAGTATTTTCAAATTGAAAAAAATTAAAATCACACAAGACTAAAATAGTAATAATTATCAATACGGAAATAAATAAATAAGCTAGGAAATTTTGGTCTAAAGCGTACAAACACAAGTCTTGAAGAGTATTCGCTGGATCCAAATACAGTTTTGATCGCTTTCAGTGCTGGTATTTCAAACGCTCTCGTGGCCGTGTTATCTCGTGTATTTACATACAAAATACACGAAAAAACTGTTTTCTTATGCCATGAGAGTGGTTCAGAAAAGCACCCCAGGAGTGAAATAACTACGATTTATTTTTGAATTAAAAAAGAAAAATACCAGAAATCCTTTAACTTGCTTAAATAGTTAAATTGTCGGACCATTTCCTAAAATTCATAAACAACTTGTGCTGGAAAAATAGAAATTGAGTTTTGGTAGAAAGAGATTTGAATTGTAGACCTTTGATCCGTGAGTCCACAATTTTACCACGAGACCACAACCCGCTCGTAACGGTCTTATATCGATCAACAGTTACACAATGGTAAAATCTTATAGTTGTTATTGTTTAAGAAGAAATCCTTACAAAATTTAAAATTCTAGAGAAACCCCATTGGATTTACCTTGAATTCTAAACATGAATTGATATAAGAAACCTACAAAAGATGCTAAGTTTTTGTAATTTTTTTTGGAATGGAAAAAAGTTCATTTCAATGTGGAAAAATTATGCTATTTTTTTATATTGAAAAATATATATTTGGACCCCTGTATTAAGTAGCCTTACATGGCATGTACAAAGCTAAGGTACTCGGAAAAATCGTTATTCTTTGTCTTGGAAATGGGATGTTCGATCACTGATTTTGGTTTATTACCTTTATGAGTCCAATCACCATTGTTGCAAAGTCCAAAAACGATGGCTCGTGATAACTTCTTTTACCAACAGTGTGAATTGTTAAGGATATTCCAACTTTCTTGGATTTTGCTTCAAGATTGTTAACTGAAAGGCGTTGTTAACTGAAATGGGCACTAAAATAACAGATGTTCGATATTCTGTGACGAAATATCATCGCATGGACAATAGTTATCATTTCTAAATTTAAACCTAGGTTACTTCTCATAGCTCTGCGTCCGGTAAACATTATGGTAGTTTCGATAGTACTTTGGTGATGACGACGGAAGTTTGCTGCACCAGCCAGCGTTGGGTGTAGTAATTTTACCTGCAGAAGAAGCGCGGTAATGATCTCCCTAATGCCAATGCTGCTGCGTATTTTGTTTTATACAGCGTTTACCAAAGCTAAGGGGAAATTCTGAGAAGAAAGGTGCCGTTCTTTTACAAGTTGCGGCTCTTGCTCTTTCCTTTTTATAATTATGAACATTATAAAATGTTCGATGTGTCGATTTATATGTAATTGTTTTATATCGCGTATCTTGTTTAAATGTAATCATCAATTTCTTGGCGCAAAAATATTGTTACGTTTATAATTTTCCATAACTCTTTGTTATTTTTGTTTCACCGAATTTGAACTAGTAATATATTTGTAATCCTGAAAGTCTGAAAAAAACAATAATTCAATTTTTTGCATTGAATTTTATTTAAACAAGTCCTAGAAAAAGGCTCGACATTTATGTTTTATTATTTTAACTGCTAAACCCTGCCATATTTAATTTGAACAAATGGTAAAAGGGTAACATAAATAAATGCAGAACAAGCATTAAGTTGAATTTGATTGACCTCAAAATCTAGAAAGTTAAGTAAGTACGTGAGTCCCATTAAAATCGTACCTTGATGGAAATAGAGATTTGACACAGATGGACTAAATTAAGGATGTGATTCATGATGTCCTGTTCCGTGAGAATAAACCATTACACGAAAGAAACCGTTATTGGCTCTTTGAGTTCTTTGTCGTTTCTCGTTTTTAAATAACTGACCTATTTTATTTTATCTCTACCATTACTTTGTTTATAAATTGGCGTTAACGTTTATTTTCCTTTAATGTGATATTACAATATGGTCGCATTTACTTTTTGATTTTTCAACTCAATAAAACCATTGAATTTGAAAAATACATTATCCTACTCAGACATGCGTAAAAATGACACACAAATTTCCTTAGTTCACATTTTTGTATAACTTGTTATTATAGAAATGACATTGGTTAATAGTTTATGTACTTTAAAATTGTAAAAAATATGCTTTAAAGATATTAATTATTTATTTATTTAATCATTTCAAATTAACAATATTTTAATCTTGTCCAAATTTTTGCAAAAAAAAACAGGATTCAACTCCCTGGGGAGCTGTTAATTTTAACATATTACAACAGAGATGAAGAACATTTGAGAGAAGGTAATACATAAGTCAAGGCATCTACAGGGCTTATGACCTGTCATTGGGCTGGTTTAAGTGGCCACTATACACACTGTGTAACACTCACCAGTCTGGCCGATATTTGAACATCTATATTCCTTCAATTCTTTCATCAGTTGATGTTTGCGAAGTACAAGAGTTCAAACCTTTATTAATGCTGGTAAGATTAGTATTTGTATTAGGTGATACTAGGCAACGCCTAAAAATTATTTTTTTTCAAATTTCTATACTTCTTCATGGACCTGGACTATGGTTTGGTTCTAAGACAGAAGATATATTTTTTATTTTCAGGTATTTTTATCATAAGTAATTCGGCATTTTATGAAACACAGGTTGATGATGCAGAAATTATCGCAATAAGCTCTTTTATACAAAAATAAATCACTGAATTCAACTTTCGCCATTGAAATGCTTTTTTAAGTTAAAATAAAAATTCATTCAACTCCCTAGAAAGCTGGAACTCTAGGGAGTTGAATACAGTCTATGTCTACAAAAATTTGGACAAACTCAAAATATTGTTGATATATCCACCTGCTTCATGAAGAAGTATGGAAATTGAAATAAAAAATTCAGGCCTTGCCTAGTATGTATGTAGGGGAAATAATTCAATCAGATGAATCTCACCCGCATAAATAAAGGTTTCAGCCCTTTAACTTCACAAAAATCAACAGATAAACGAATTGAAGGAATATAGATGTTCAAATATGGGCAAAATTGTGAATGTTACACAGTGTGTAAAGTGGCCACTTAAACCAGCCAATGACAGGTCATAAGCCCTGTCGATGCCTAGACTTCTACATTACCTTCTCTTAAATGTTCTTTATCTCTGTTGTAATGTTTTAATATAAACAGCTCCCCAGGGAGTTGAATCCAGTCCTTGTCTACAAAAATTTGGACAAACTCAAAATATTTTTGATTAATTACCTGGTCCATGAAGAAGTATAGAAATTGAAAAAATAATATTTTCAGGCGTTGCCTAGTATGTTTATTTATTTATTATCATTATATTACATACACAAAATTATAATTTATGTAAAGTTGCTTTGACTGTCTAACTAGGGCCCTGTAGAGTAGATGCCTTGACTTATGTATTACCTTCTCTTAAATGTTCTTCATCTCTGTTGTAATATGTTAACATTTAAAATTTAATTACTGAACGTATTCACCAACATATTATGGCTTTTCAGAATGTGCCCGTGTTAAATAAAAAAATACAAATAAAATTAAAATAATTTATTTACACATTATACAGACAATAGGTACTCATAAAAGGTTTGCCTTCGACCTAATAAAGCTAAGCCGATTTCAAGTGAGGTTTATCATCAGAGCCTTTACAGGGCACTGCAGATTGAACAAACATATATTTATTATTTTTTCGTATATCTTATTTATTAGTACATTACGTACTTACTGTTTAAAAAACACGTATATCGTTAACATATACATTTAACAAGAGAGGTCTTAAGTGCGAGCCTTGCGGTACACCAGAAATCACATCAACATACCTCGAGAAAGCATTGTAAATTACTGTGATCTGATTTCGACTGTTTTTACTGTCCCCTGTAAAAAGTTTGTTTAGTAGATTAAGAATAATGTACGCCGACCGACGATATAAAATTTTAAACATAAACCAATTATCTACTAATTCAATAAACTGGATTAAATTTTCGAATGATACGATATATTATATGTTCTGATTTTCACAGTTGCACTGTAATTTAAGCATTTTATTATCACACACGACGCCATTTTTATGCGTAGCGACACGCCCTATCACTTTTATTTTATTTTATTTTATGTTTCATAATAAAAATGTAATGAAAATATGATATGTGTCACTATGGTTATCGAATGTATCTAGAACATCTGAGAATATTTTAATATTATGTTATTAGCGATTGATAACCTATCCGATACTTGCAAAACACATTATATACTCTTCAACACTTCCAAATTTAGGGATGTCATAATCTCTCTAATTTAATAATATCTAGGCGTATAAGTAAGACTGTGTGTGATGGCTACCCTCAGGTAAAAAATCAGAAAAAAGAAATTGAGTTGACGCGTTCCCCTATCCCTCTTGAGGCCCCGGGTTGGACTCCTGGCAGGGTCGACGTAAAATATTTGTTTTAATGGAAGTTTTACAACGCAATACTTTACTGTCCCTGGGCAGGTACTCAGTAATGTTATACGTTCCTACGCGTGTACTCGCTGTTACATTTGCTCACTGGCAACACGCAAATTTATTTTGTCTGTGGTTGGACTCGAGCGATTGGAGGAGACGACTATCTTTTTTTCTTTTTCTGTGCTGCTTGTCAAACAAAACAGAAGTTTGCCCCCAAATCTAAACCGTGTTATATATTCAATATAACACTTTTAAATTTTAAAAGGCTGTGTATTAATTTATTATCACCAAATTGTAATACCTAAATAATACTATGCTGATTTCAATTGTTTACCGTTTACTGACTTATATCTGTATTGTTAATTAATATTTTCCCAACTTCTTCTAATTTTAAGATTATTTTAATATGACCTATACGAAAATATGCACTCCTGTTCTCCACAGCAATATATGTTTGTATTATAATGTATACCCATATATTTTCTACTTGTAATGATGATTATTTTGTTATTTTTCTTATTCTTCTTAATTCATTTTTGTTTTTTTCTACTTTTTTGTGTAAAATTTATTACTGTATTCATATTAAAACATGCACTTCTGTTCTTTCCACTTTTATACTACTATGTAAAGATGATATTTTTAGTTTTTCTCTTAAGATCTTTACAGGTTGCAGTGACGTCAAGATCTTGCTAAGACCCACCACTAAGAAAAAGAATAACCATTCTGCATATGACAGGTATTAAGCCCTGTAAATGCCTGACTTCAATAAAAATATAAAATAATCTTCTTATCTCTGTTGTATATTAACTTATATAATACATTTTTGTACCCTTTTAGACGGCATCTTTAATATTGGAATAGTCTTTTTATATAAATAAAACGTGTACAAAATGATCAATTAAATTCAATAAAAAATATATAATTTATATTTGAAGCACTAACATTGTTCATTAAAATAAAAAAAACGAAAAACAACTTTGTTTTTAACCGCTTATTTATTATTTTTTTCTATTGTCCGGTTTCAAAGCTACTCAAGTGTCTTTATCAAGGTATAATGAACTAATCATATTTTATTTAAAGCGTGTTTAAATAAAATATAAACTAAATATTACAAACATATGAAGATATGGAACTAATAAATCAAGTATTTTTGTCATGTTGTTTTTGTAAAATGGAAAGCGTAAAGAGAGATGGGTACGATCTATAAAACTAGGCAGGAGTGGACTAAAGGAAATATTGTTTTTTTCTTATTATGGATCGCTTTTTTAATTTCTAAGAAATCCAAGCTGTCTAATTTTAATATTTTATTTTCAACATGAAAAACTTTTAATCGAGTGTCTTAATGAAATTATGATTTTTTTTGTCAGATGGTATGCGAATTCAGAAAAAATATTATTATTGAAGCACCTTATATGTTTTTTAACTTATAAATAAAATTAAATTAATAGAAAAAATATAATGAATATCAACTTATAAAATTTTGTGAAAAACATTATTTTTTCTGTATTAAAAATTATGAATACTACAAAAAACGAATTTTTCAATATTTGTATTTATTTTTATTTAGGAAGGTAAAACATGAACAAAAAAATATAAAAGGAATGGAAGAAGGAGAAAGGTTCTAATTTTAAAAAGTAATAAAAACATTATTATGAACTAAAAGCATACGTATTTTTACACAAAATTTATTTACAAAAAATTAATAAATGACTGTAGTAATTTCCAAAACTTTCATATTTCCACAGATATTTTTTTAGAAATTCTTTTTACTTTTACCAAACTTTTGCTTTCCACTGCGATATGAAATTGAGTCATAAAGACGCCATCGCAGTCAAAAATAGGAAAAGAAAACGGAAAGAACACTTAAAGAGCATATTTATTACCAAGACGAAAAAGGAAATGTAAAAAGGTAGCGATGAAAAAGTTCGTTCATCGGAAGCTAGATTTGCAGTAATAATTGTCATCTTTCGGTGCACTGACTAGACTTGAGGTATTCTCGTATACTCCTGAACTAACGCTGGAGAATATTTAGTCTTTCTTATAAAGGGGAATCGAAAATAAAAGATATAAAAAAACACTAAATAAAATAAATCTATAAACTTTATAAGTCCTGCTTTAAAGACGCAACAGAAAACGCATATTTAAGTAACTCATCTTCTTATAATTTATTTATACCCTGAAATCACAAATACTCGTATAAATGTCAATGATTTTTTTTCCAGATAAACTTTTTATTTGATTTCGTAATTTACGAAACCGATTTTTTTACACTCGTTTACATATACATACATGAAATTATGAAGGCTTTTCAGGCTGTGATCGTATTCTGCCATAATATTTCATAATAAAAAATACAAAGTGAAATTATACAATTATAATAACATGTGATGTAATAAAAGATAACAAAAACTATAATGAGATATGAATATTAAAATACAAATTTAGTTACGCACATAATCAAAGGTACAAAATAAATAATCGAAATCAAAATAAAATAATACAAAACAACATACTTAATTTTTTTTATTCTTTTATCTCTGCATCTATTTATTATATTCTGATTTTTATTCCCTTGTTTTTCACGTATTTACGTATTTACATTTTTACGTATTTACGGACTAAAAATAAAATTCCAAATAAAACTTTTCATTTTTATTTCATATAACGTTTATTTTATTTTCTTTCCATGTTCCCAACCATGTCACCAGAAGTCAAAATCTGCTATTTATAAAATCTTCTAAGAGCAACTTTGGTATTTATGCCACAATGTCCAGAATGTGTAGATTAGTCGATTCATCACACGACTTGGAATTTTTTGGGATAGATCTTCCGGCTTTTCGTAGATCTCTTCGCGACTAAACAGTGTAGGATGAAGTTGGATTGGCATGGTTTAGCTCAAAGTTTTTGATCTTTCGTTTTTTTTAATAGATTGTATACTATTATTGTTTTGCCCTTGTTTGTCTTTGCTAAATAGTTTTATGTTCTTTTTGTTCAGTTTATTGCATTTATGTTTCTTCATGTAACTGTTGTAATTGGCTTAGGCCGTATATATAATAAATAAATAAATAAATATATTAAATACGCCTGGGGGGCTTTTACATAAAAAGTACAAAATTACAATTCAAGCGTTTCGTTACAAACGTTGATATGTACGTCTAATAAATATGTATCTAATAAATACAAATGATTTTTATGTCTCTATTTTTCACACCATAGATTTCATAATATTTTTTAGATTTAGTAGACCCACGCACAGGCCATGTGGGATTTGTCCTAATAAATACTGTAATATACCATAATAATCATTCCCTTTCCGCACCATGTAAAAAATTCCTAAGCGGATTGCGAACTCTTTGTGGATGATTCCATTCTCAGTTACGGGAACTCCCAAGTATTTAAAGCTTTCAGCTTTCTCAATCTTCTGTCCATTATTATACAGAGACTGATCAGAGTCAGGACAGGATTTGTTGCACAAGATCTGGGTCTTTTTGGAATTAATATTTAGACCCAATATACAATAAATGATAAATACTAAAAAGTGTCAAATCTCAAAATATGACTTAAGCAAATAACGGACTTTTTCTTATGACGACAGTATCGTTACAAGGAAGAATGATTAGTAGACTTAAGCCAAGGCAAGCATAAAAATTGCTAAACTCAGTGAAAAGGACAATGAAAGCAGTTTAGACTTCTTTTTCTTCAGCCTTCTGTCCTCAAATAAATCAAAATTAGACACAAAATGCCAAACGCTCTCAAAGTGGAACGGAAGATCTGTTGATACCTGTCAATAGTCCGGCTTCTCCTGTATGAGTTTCTACCACCGGATCCTCACACTATAGTAAAAAAAATAGAAGGAAAAAAACTTTTTGCAGTGAATATAAGCCTTGTACATAATAAGCAAGGCAAAAAATATATAACTCCTTTATTTAAAAAAAAAAGCCTTCTGTCCTCCACTGCTGGACATAAACAACTTCAGCAGTAGGTAAATTCAATTAAAATCACAGTTTACGAAATTAAAAAAGTAACCTGTAAATGCCTAGACTTGTTCTCCTCTCAGAAATATTCTCCGTCTCTGTTTTAATGTTTTAACAAAACATATTTTTTAATAAAAAATATTTTCATGCAATACTTTTTTTGCATCCTGTAGCAGTGAAACAACCCTCAGAGATTATATGTTCATTGCACTCTAATAGCGTTCCTGTATATCCTAAGTCGGGGTAGTTTGGGGTACTCCAGAACACACGACGCGGGAAAACATTCAGAATAATGGCTGCGGCGCGGCGGCATACAATACATTCTGCGAAACAGTTATTGCGCCCAAATTATTGTTATTTATTCACAATTTCACGCGTTATGCGTTTTAATGTAACACCTAATTTCCTTAGGTTACTAAGTTGTATTTTGGTTCCGTTTACTAACTCTTGTCTTAATTTCTGCCTAGGGCATTATAAACGCATTTGCCTACCATGCGGGAGGTTTCGGGTTCGATTCGTGATATGGTTAACTGATCAATAGATCAAAATATCTTAAAAACGTCGTGAAATAGCTGATATAATGTATCTGTTGAATATTGCGTCTGGTTCAATTAACTGTTCTGAATGAATTAATATCCAAGCTCTCCATATGTGTTCCTACTAAAATTCTTAGAAATAACTCTCTTCTTCATAATCCTTTTGTTTTATCTAATTAAAGGCTAAATTCATATTTATGACGAACTATCAAACATTTTAATGTTATAAAAAAATCATTAAACACAGATTTCTTTGCAAATAATTACAATAACGTGGGGCGATTGCTTTCCAAAAAACTTTATTTTATTTTTTCTTTTGGATTAAGTTTACTGTTTAATTTTTGTTTGAGACTATATATTAACTTACTGTAGCACTACTTGTGAAAACCTATAATTGGC
The DNA here is from genome assembly GCF_059751315.1 of Micrasema longulum. Lineage (NCBI taxonomy): Eukaryota > Metazoa > Arthropoda > Insecta > Trichoptera > Brachycentridae > Micrasema > Micrasema longulum. The sequence continues at coordinate 17,310 of NW_028279749.1, forward strand.
ATATTTGTTATTTGTTTTATTTATTAAATATGGAAATAGCTGTTGGTTATTTGAAAAAAAAAAGAGTTTTATCAGTGTGTCAATTGACTGTTTTACAAGATATTGAATATAATATTATTTATGTTTAAAGTATTAACTTTGTGGTCAAACATTTTAACTAATGTCAAACAATATTAGTATATAACCATTTACCGACTTTTTTAGTCTACCCCCTCCTTCTCAACTCCCTACCAATTCTTCAATACAAGATTAAATATTTTTTAATTCAGTTTAGTGGATGTTTAGACATGGTGGAGTTCGCATCTCTATAAATCTGCATGTGATTTATGTATTTTTGGAAAAACTATATATATATACTACGGTGATGGTGAAGGTGGAGGTGTATTTTAGTATTTGCATGTTGGTGTAGTGAGTGTCCTGACGAAGAGACAGGTACGTCTTGAAACCGGTAAACTAAAAAAGTCAGTATGTGGTTATATAGTAATATTTACTTGCATTGGTATTGTATTTGATTTTTAATATAAATTATTTTATTTGATTAAGAGCTTTCAAAATGGAATGTGCAATGAATTGTTGAAATTTTTTTTCTAAAATAATGAAGAAGGATACATTATTGACAAATTTGATGTATTTTTTTGTGTTCTATTCATTTGGAAAAAAACAAACCCAACTTTACATCCAATACACATAAAAATGTATTTTTAAACAGCGAAAAAAAATAATAAAAGTAACTATAGGAGTATAGGCATTTACAGGGCTGATGACCTGTCATTCTTTGTCAGTTCTATGAATAAAAAAAAACAAAATCCTGGTCGGGTATTTTTGACTTAATGGCTGCTTTCTGGTAAAAATCCTTAAATAGAAAATCGAAATGAAAAATGTCAACCTTGTGGTGCAGTGGTTAGCACCTTGTTTGCTTACCATGCTGGAAAGTAAAAATTAAACATTGTTTGAAAATAACGTTCTGAACTAAATTATTTCACTTTCCTGGGTTGGGATCTGAAGCGTAAGATTAATCACCTTACCTTCCTTCACGCTGGATTTCTTTCAACAATGCACAACCGGGTGCTAATAAGAGTTTGATGATTATGATGTCCCGTCGTTGGCTGGTTTAGGTGGCTACTTTACACACTGTGTAACATTCATCATTCTGGTTTTGTTTGAACTTCCAAACAGTATGATTACATTCGTGGAAAATGATTCGTTCAATCATCGCACATCGGTCACAAAAAATATTTGCAAATAAGTCGACTGAAACCTTAGTTGGAGTTGAGAAAATTAAAGAAAATATACCACTGTAGAGTTTTATCGAATGACCCAAACAGTGCTGTGCAGATTTTCTGAATAATGTATTGCGTTTAGAAGATTAACAAAATTTGACGTTGAACGTTATTTTCGTAAACGAGAAAATACCAATTAGTATAATTCACCTTAATAAATATTTCTAAATATAGAAGATAGTGAAATGAATACTGGTAATGATGCAAAAGTAATTATCTAAAATTTTTGGTCAAAATAGTAATAAATGAAATATTTATTTATTAGTTCGGTACATATTATATTTTTATTCAGCTTGTACTTAAATTAAAAACCTGTAGAAATTATTTTCTCTTTAACAAAAAATCAGATGACCCTTTTATATAACCCATTATACGATGTTTTATTAAGATAATCACTCTATCCCTGATAAATTCATACTCCCCACTTCTATTCCACACTTTAAAAAAATATGTAATCAGCGCATGTGTCAATTTCTAATATCATGTGTCCTATCAGCACGTTGGTTTAATATTTTTGTGCAACTAGTATGGTAAAAGTGTTTGCATATGAGTGTAATAAATGTCCCGAGGAAAATACAAATGTATCTATAGTACACATAGAAGAGTCGGTACAATAGTATGTCTGTACTCTTTCATTAGATTCATAATTAAAACTACTGTCCGAGCACTCGATGACAAACTATTTTTATACACAGTGTGTAAAGTGGGCACTTAAACCAGCCAATGACAGGTCACGAGCCCTGTCAATGCCTAGACTTCCATATTCCCTTATTTAAGGTATTCTCCATCCCTGTTGTAATTTGTTAATCTTAATGACTCCCGAGGGGGTGAAATCTAGTCTTTTGTCTACAAACATTTGGACAATCTCAAATATTGTATTATTTAATAGTTTATTGCGACAAAATATGATTAAATACTTTGTTTCATTTATATAGTGTAATTATGTTGTAATAATGTGTATTTTATTAAATAAAGACTCCATAAATTTTTTAAGTAAAGTGTCATGGTTGCTCGGATTACAAAGGGGTAATTTTTCTTATTTTGAAATATGACATAGAACTGAGATGGACCTTATATGCATTTTCAAAATACTTAATGCTTTAAGTGATGTCCCATCTCTGTTGCAATCAATTTCTTTTCATGTTCCCAACCGTGTCACCAGAAGTCAAAATCTGCTATTTATAAAATCTTCTAAGAGCAACTTTGGTTTTAATGCCCCAATGTCCAGAATGTGTAGATTAGTCAATTCATCACACGACTTGGAATTTTTTGGGATAGATCTTCCGGCTTTTCGTAGATCTCTTCACGACTAAACAGTGTGGGATGAAGTTGGATTGGCATGGTTTAGCTCAAAGTTTTAGGTCTTTTGCTTTTTTGAATACATTGTATACAATTATTGTTTTGCCCTTGTTTGTCTTAGCTAAATAGTTTTATGTTATTTTCGTTCAGTTTCTTGCGTTTATGTTTCTTCATGTAACTGTTGTAATTGGCTTAGGCCGTATATATATAATAAATAAATAAATAAATAAAGGTATTGTTAAGTATTATAAAAAAAATCTAATTTTAAATGAGACGTAATTTCAGTTAAGTATGTCACTTAGGTGCTTTTGGCGAAATTCGAAAAGTATTGTTTAAAGCAGAAAAAAAATTGTTGGAGAATTTCACGCAATGTTACGAAAATTAATGATTATATAATTTAAGAATCTAGATCAGTGGTGTTTAACCTGGGGGTAATTGCACCCTAAGTGGCAAAATGGGATTTTTTAGGGTAAAAACAAAAAATTAATCATTGTTCAGTCATAAAATAAAATGGTGAAATTAAAGCTTGGGTGCAATGATAATTTTTAGTCGATGAAGGGATATTTATCGATAATGAAATTGAAGCCAAAGCAAAATTTCTTGAAGACAAGACACTGAAAACAAATTTCTAAAACACACAACAAGCAATATTTTGACAAAAGATTAGTAGTGAGTATTTATTACTTAAAATTTAAAGAATAATGTTAGCCCAGTTATTTTTATACAAATAAATTAAAATTAATTTGATTCTCCCTACGTACTTGAAAGATTTCCATTCCGTGTGCCTTTGAAAGGCGTCGTTGTGCAGTTGGGTAGACGGCCGACTGTGAAACAGGCTTCGCGGGTTCGATTCCCGCCAGTTGCAAGGAAAAAATCCATTAGAGATTATCTTCTCAATTGGTCTGGGTGTTGTGGTGAATTTTTCACCACCTCCTTCCATACTCCCTCTTTCTTACCTGCTCACAAGCCTCTAAAATAGAGGCTTAATGGGTTATTCCTTAAAAAAAATATTAAAAAATCTTGACCGACAAGACAAAATCTTTTGGTTTTCACAGAAAACGCGTCAACAAACTGTTTGAAACATACACATAACAATTGATTTACTGAAGCTGATATTTTTTGTGACAAAGTGTAAATTTAAGTCAAAAGTCATAGAAATTTTGAGAGAAGCAGATATTTAACTTTATTATTATGTACACATTTTTTCATTTCTTTTCTTTGACATTTGTTATATTTAACATAATTTAAATTATTTTAATAAGTAAAAAAGTTTTTTTGATGTGTGCATGAGTGTCCTACACTAATATACAAAGAAATTGTCAATATTTGTGTACATACAGTTTGTTTACCCAATAAAATAAATAAATATTACCATCGGAAAAAGCCTGGAACATACCGATCCCATTTGCCACAACTTACAAATGTAAAAATTGATTTTTGACAATGGTTACAATAAAAACAAAAATATGGAGCCCATTGAACTTGGAACACGACTTATGATGTGCATTGGTTGAAAAGGCCATTAAAACATAGAAAACGAAGAAGATGTGCATTGGCCGAAACTGCACCGAAAGTGAAAATGTTTTTTAAACATTCTATACAGATCTACTTTTATACATCTAGTAAATATTATAGCTGTAAATCCCAAAAAAACTAACTCTTGTGCTTGGAGAGTGATTTATACTGTAATAGTTATTTATTTATTAGATTTTATATTATTTTGAAGATACGAGTACATGCTAAAAAAAACATAGGATATATAAAGAAAAAAACATAAAATGTGTCTACTTCTTGATTTAACTCTTGTGTGGCTGTGGTGTAAACGCGTTTATATATTTCTTTTCTTTTTTATTTTGTGTTTTTATTATTATGTTTTTTTCTTTGCATTTTAGATGACATAAGCCACAAATACAAAATCCCACGAAGGCATGGCCGGTGTGTGGGTATACATTTATTTTGAATTTAAATCAATGCTACTGAAATAATACGATAGATATAAAAATTAAAAATAAGTTCTTTTGTAAGAACACATTTTTTGTCAATAAAAATGAGAAATTATAATTATAGTGTATGCTACTTTTTAATAAAGAAAGCCATTTAAATCTGATATGATACAAGACTTGATAAATCTTTCTTAATTATTTAAATGATTAAGTCGTATGTTGTTTAATTTTCAAATGGACATTTGAAGAGCTAATTTAGAAAGTAAAATTTGTATAAATAAGCTGTATATTAATTACAAAAAAAAAAATCTTGCCATGCGAAGAATCATTGTACGAATCAAAGTGATTCTAATAACAGAAAAAAAGAGCATGAGAATAGAACTTATAACAAGGAAGACAATTACGCCGTTCTGTGGCCGGTGTTTGTGTGAAATAGACAAAAATAAAATAAGGAATTAGCAGTAAGTAGGAGTGCGCGCTAGTTAAAAAACTGGCGTATTTATGATTTTTAATTTGTTTTTTATTACAGGCCTAAATTATAGGAACAAAGTTATTTGACAGCATGTCTCCAAGTTTTTTCTCTTTCAAATGTCTGAATATAATAATATACTGTTTTTTGCTTGAGGTTACATGATATTAAATCACCACGTGTAAAGATTTTTTTGCACAGCCTTTTAAAAGTCAATAAAAAGATGCTAAAAGACAGGCGTGCACTGTAATAAAAAAAACCACATTAAAGAGTTATTGGTTCTATTAACAAAACTTTTTTGGATTGACTAAAGCCGTTTTCATAGGGTATTATCTAACTTTTTGGTGGGAATTCTCTTATCTGATTTATGGGTAATAGCCTCAACATTTTGAAAACCGCTGATCTAGATGTTTTTTTTAATTATTCTATTAGAATATTGAGGTTAACGTCCTGCCACCACAAAAAAATTCTGTGGCATTTAAGTAAAGAGGTACAAGTTACTTTTAGCTGATCGTGCCGGGGAGCCATTTGAAATTTCTTTTTGATTTAATTCCACTATAGTTTTGGGTAATTTTGAATATAATTCCAATATAATTTTGATTTTTATCTTAGAATAAACTTTAGAAGAAAATACTTGAAGCGGAATAACTCACGTTGTATTTCGTCTCATATTTACAATTTTCATTTTGTAGAAGTCAATTTTCGTACAAGGTACTTCTTCTTCTTATTGTGGTGTCTTGTCAGGTCCCCTCGACGTTGGCGAAACTACAGCGAAAGCATCTCGGTCCTGCGCTTCTCTTATATTCCGCAGCCAGGACATCTGCTTATTGCATGTACTCGCCATGGTGATTCCTGGGAAAATATGACTAGGAGCCTTATGCTGGAGATAAGTGACATTTTGTCACCCACTCGACAATAGTCGATTGGGCATCTTAATTTCTTTATCACAATACATTTTTGAAAACCCTCCGATAATTTAATTACAAAGACGAATGAGAAAGTGGCAACAATAACAGATCCGTTTTTATCTATGGCTCTCCTGCCACACGTAAACCTTTACTGTTTCTTGTCAAACTTCTTCCGTTGAATATTTTGTGTATGGAATATTATGAAAAATAAAAGAAAATGTTCCACTGAGACACTGCAACATTTATAATTATTATTTGGCTTTGACATAACACACATTTTTATGTTATTAGAAATATTTCATATTCATTTAATGGATTTTAAAAACATTATGTCCAATATATATCTCAAATATGCTTTTTGACATTGACGAGCGATAAAATAATTTTAAAATCAAGTTTCTAGTGAAACGTCATTTGATAATGGATTGAAAATGAGTTAAGTTATATTTGTTGCACATTTATTGATACGCCATCATCATAACATTAAGCAGTGTTGTAAAAATACAACAAAAATACATACTCGTCATTCAAACATGAATGCTGAGGGTTTTACAACAAAGAAGTTTGACAGCTGAAGTTACTATGTCGCATTCGATTGTCAATTTGGGGCTTTGGGGCACTCGAGATAAAGTCGATTGGTTTTCAAATCAACCGCATTCTTATGGGTGGTTCAAGAATACTGTCACTTGTCGAATTACGGAAGTCGCATACGATTCTAAAGATGAATGAGTCCAGCATAAGGCCCCTGAGTGGTTTCCCGTTGCCTTCTCTGGTGGATTTTTATGTCAGGGTTATATTTATATTATTATATTTTATTTTATTTGGGAAATCAACAGTTCTACATACATATTTTTAGTAAACAAACAGATATAGTGTATAAACTCAAAACTAATAACAGATTTCCACATAGTATACAAAATTAGTAAAGAAAATATATTACATATCAAATAAATACATACAATTTATACATATAAAAATGTTATTTTCATGTACTCAATAATCAAAGATTTTTTAAATGTTTATTTTAAGAACATTAAGTTACTGTAAACTGGGCGGGATAAGGACAAAAATGCTTGAAGAGAGGATAAGGAAAGGAAGGGAGGTTACCTTTCCTTTACTGGATAGTTCTGGTTTGGAGGCGCCAGAAACTCTCCTTTAATCCTCCCGTTATCTGCTGTGATCACATCATTATGAGGATAATTCCATTGTCCGGGATTCGCGACGTAGACGCTAACGAGTAGGACTAGTCGGTAGTGCTGCCGGTGGAATGCAACCGGGTGTTCGCAGCATTTTATAGAATCACACCCTCCAGCAAGATGTGACTCACTGCGACCCTTCTGACAGTTTAAACCCCACAAGGTACATCATGGACCTTTTTTACCTTAAAACTTCGAATTATACTAAATGTAAAAATGTTATTAATAAAATTAATATTTTTTTCCTTATCCGGAATGCAACCGGGTGTTCGCAGCATTTTATAGAATCACACCCTCCAGCAAGATGTGACTCACTGCGACCCTTCTGACAGTTTAAACCCCACAAGGTACATCATGGACATTTTTTACCTTAAAACTTCGAATTATACGAAATGTAAAAATGTTATTCATAAAATTAATATTTTTTTCCTTATCCTTTCACTCAACATTACGTAGACGTTATAAAGAGGAACTCTCAATTTTAGTGACATGTACCTCTTTACCTAAATGCCACAGAATAAGGTTTTTACGATAGGGATGGGGGGAGGAGGGGTGAAAATTATGCATATAAAAAGAATACGGTTTCATTTAATTATGATACGCTATTCATAAGAAAATGCGGTTTCCGATTTTCACATTAACAATTCATCAGTTTAAATAACGTGGTGTTTTTTGTAGCGTTAATTTTCATTTCCAAAGTTCCGCATATATTTAAATTAACATTTTTCAATAAAGAAGTTCAGTAGTTTTCAAAAAAAATATTTAATTTTTTAATAGACCATTAAGCTAAGCCAAAAATTTTATTTTATATTTATGTATCGTAATATCAGCGCTACGATTTTTTAAAATTATGAGTTTTCGAAATTACTCCGCGCGTGACGTTCCAAATACTCTTCTCTTTCTTCTCGGTCAGTTCTGCCGATTTGTCAGTTGACTTACCGCTAACCTGAAATTCATCACAACTCTCTTATCATTGGTTGATTCATAGGAATTAGTGACGTCACTTAAAGTAATTCATTTTAATTTATACATTTTTATAGAAGGTAAAATAGAAGTCTAGGCATGTTATGACCTGTCATTGGCTGGTTTAAGTGGCCACTGTACATACTGTATAACATTCACCATTCTGCCCATATTCTTTCAATTCTTTCAAAAACAAAAAATTTTGACAAACTCAAAATATTGTTGATAAAACCACCTGGTCCATGAAAAAGTATAGGAATTGAAAAAATAAAATTTTCAGACGCCGCGCCGCCTAGTATTTAGATGAACTGAATCAATTAGATGAATCTCACCCGCAAAAATAAAGATTTCAGCTCTTTAACTTCTCAAACATCAATGTATGAGAGAGTGAAAGGAATATAGATGTTCAAATATGGGCGAAATGCTATACGAGCTTCTTTATACAAGGTGTTTTTTAAATCCTGTCACATCCGAAACCACGATGATCAGTATGGGCAAGAAAACATATTGCAAAACACACGTGCATTCACCATGACTTAACCCATTGTAATATAATTTTACTGATATGACTTTTTACCCTTTGTTTTTCAGAAATCATAATTTACAAAATCAAACTCACGAAGGATGGGACACTAAAAATAAAATAAAATACTTAAACTCATTAAAATAGCATTATATCAACTCATTAGCTAACCCGAAGAAAAAAAATTGATAATGATCCTTAAGATAAAAATAACTTTATTTAATTAACTTTTATATAACTTTGAAATATCTATCCTTACCTCTGTTTTGTATAAATACATAGAATTTTTTATTTATTAATTAATTAAAAAAGGTACCAGTCTCAAAGATGTCTCGAAAGCGATGAAACCGGTCACTGGATATTCCAAATGTATGGATTAAAGTATCACTCGTCTTTTATTTATGTAATAAATTAAAAGCTTCTATAGCTTTGAAACCGGTCGGGACAAAAAAAAAAGTGGTTAAAAACAAAGCTGTTTTTTTTTTTTTTTAAGTTAGTGCTTTTAATATAAAATTTGTTTTATTTGATAGCATCAGATTAGATTATAATTGTCATTACTCAGTTAAAACAACTTTGAAAGTACTGAACCTTTGCATACTTAATGGAGCCTTGAACTCCGACGATTATATAAACTGGAATGCACTGAAAGTTCAATGTCGCCAACTGAAATTAGTATTCGTTTACATTATATATGCACTATATATGTACATACCGAGTACAGCTTAGAGAATGTATTTAACCATTCTGTCCACAAACTCACAGTCACCGCACAAAATGTAAGACTCAAAACTGACATTAGACTTTGACAAAATATTGTGTCGTGCACTGTTTTATTGTACTTAGAGTGCCATCTGAAGCATAGGACTGATCGCCTTACCTTCCACGTAACAAAAATTATCTAGATACATCACAATGAAGAACTTCAGTAATACGGGAAATTGGATACAACAAATGTTTTTTTACTCGAGATAAAAAAAAACATTAAATCCGTATTAACATATTACAGCAAAGAAGAAGAACATTTAAAAGAAGGTAATATAGAAGTCTAGGCATCTACAGGGCTTACGACCTGTCAATGGCTGGATTAAGTGGCCACTTTACACACTGTGTAACATGAAGAAGTATAGAAATTGAAAAAATAACATTTTCAGGCGTTGCCTAGTATGTAGGTGAAATAATTCCATTAGATGAATCTCACTCGCATATATTAAGGTTTCAGCTCTTTAACTTCACAAACATCAACACATGAGAGAATTGAAGGAATATTGATGCTCAAATATGGACAGAATGATGAATGTTACACAGTAGTAAAGTGGCTACTTAAACCCGCCATTGACAGGTCATAAGCCCTGTAGATGCCTAGACTTCTATATTACCTTCTTTTAAATGTTCTTCATCTCTGTTGTAATATGTTAATATTAACAGCTCCCCAGGGAGTTGAATCCAGTCCTTGTCTACGAAAATTTTGGCAAATTTAAAATATTGTTGATTAAATCTGTACCTTAGAGCAGTGGCCCCCAACCCCCGGGCCGCGCAAGGGCCTGCTTAAAAATCAAAATTACTTTTGAAAAATCTAACATACCTATAAAATTTATCACAGTGCTGTAATGACTGACGATTAATCCCTTTTGCCATTTTCGACATTCTATCTATGTGAAGCGGGGTTTTCTGCAGTGCTGACTGACAGCAACCAAAACAAAGAAATAAACTGGACATAAACAGGACACTTCAGGTGTCACAATCCCCTATTACCCCCAGATAGAACCATCTCGTTTCAATGAAGCAAGCTCAGGGTTCTTATTTATTTAGCATTAAATCAAAACACATAAAACATCAACATCAAATATTTTAAAGAAAATAGATAAATAACTTTTAAGTTAATATATCGGCAAGATATTAAAATAACATTAAAATCCTAGACCCTGAGCATTTTCAAAACAATTTTCTCTATGTTGAAAAAAAAAATACTTTCAACCTTCCGTTGAACCTTAAAAATATTGAAAATACCCATGAATCGAAAAGCAAATTAAAGAATGATCGAAAACTTAATAATCCTTTATTGTTATTGTATATTTTTTATTCATTTTTCCCACAATCCTTGTGTTTTCTCTACTATTATTTTTTATTATAACTTGTGTACCACAGTTTTAAATTTTATTATTATGTATTGTACAAATATATTTTTTTTTTATTCATTTAATATGTCCCCCTCCCCCCCAGTGGGCCGCGGTAAAACTATGAAACGTTGACCGGTCCACGGCGAAAAAAAGGTTGAGGACCACTGCCTTGGAGGATCAAATACGGGAGCCCACTTTTTGCTGTGTTTAAGTTAAAAATGCTGAAATAATCGCAATGAGCTATTTTATATTTGAAATAAGTTTTTAAAAAATATTTTGTATGATCTGTATCTATTCATATTTTGATGTTCCAAAAAAATACTTTTAAAAATGCATAGACTTTTAAAATATTCCTCTTTCAAATGGATTATTCGTATTTGTTGAAACTAAATGATTTATATTTAATAGAATAAATAAAACAACTGTGATTTTTTTTTTTTTCCACAGACCGGTTTCAAAACAAACAAGCTTCTTCGTCAAGGTTTACGTCAAGGTTTACGTTAGTGGTTAAAAAAAGTTGTTTTATTTATTTTACTATAGTAAATAACCACAAAGTTAGTGCTTCAAAAGTTTTGCTATATTTGTTCAAAAAATGTTTGAAGACAAAATAGTGGATTCCACCCCCAAGGGAGAAAATAAAATTAACAAATAATAACAGGGATGGAGAACATTCAAGAGAAGGGAATACGGAAGAATAGGCATTTAAAGGGCTTATGATCAGTCATTGGCTGATTTAAGTGGCCACTTTACACACTGTGTAACTTTCTTTTTTTTCATTCTTTACTAAAATAAACAAATGGTGAATTGCCTAGACTTCCATATTTATTTCCCTTTTGCTGTTGTTATTTGTTAATAAAAGATTCCGATAATTTGACTGAAAGTGTTGTTTCCGTCTAGAAACTAAATGCATTTATAGCGAAACGAACACCACAAGAGTTTGCGAACACATAGAGAATGGAATGATATTGACTTTAAATTACTCTGTTCCCATTAAAATATTTTAATACGAAATTTTATGACTTCAAAAGAATTTTTTTTATTTTAAAAATAAAATGTAATTAACTTATGCATTGGGTGTTAACATAAGTCACGTATACAATATACATAATGCACCTATGTATAAATCACAATATGTATCAAAGGTTTACAAACGTAATATGTATATTTTCTTCTATTACTTTTCTTAGGATGTTTCTTAGTTTCATCACACATCTAATAACCTTTATATTAACTGTGCTTTACCATTTTTATGATTAATCATATCTATTAAATATTTAACAATGTTTAAGTATGTCCAAATGTTTGCAGACTGGTTGGATTTCCTCCCTAGGGAATTATTCATAATTAAATTTATTTCAACAGAGAGAGAAAACATTTTTGAGGGAATATGGAAGTCTAGGCATTTACAGGGCGTATGACTTGTCATTGGCTGGTTTAAGTGGCCACTTTACACACTGTGTAACATTCACCATTCTGCCCACGTTCATCACATCCACATTTCCTCAACTCTTCCATCTGTTGACTTTTGTGAAGTAAAAGAGCTGAAACCTTTATCACATGGGTGAGATTCATCCGGCTGAACCAAATCACCTACTAGGCAACGCCTGAAAACAATTTTTCAATTTTTATACTTCTTCTCTAACCAATGTTTGAGTATGTCCAAATGCTTGCAGACAGGCTGGATTTCTTACCTAGGGAGTCATTCGTACTCCGTCATTTATATTTAGACTCCCTAGGAAGGAAATCCAGCTTGTCTGCAAGCATTTGGATATACTCAAATATTGATAAATAGTAACGTTTACAACAGTAAGCCCAATCAAACTAAAAGTCTCAGGTTATAGGTCACGCAACCGAGTCACAAGTATAAGATGCACCCGAGTAAAGCCGAACGTAATTCGACACATCCCGATCGCAGGTTCCTCGCTTACTCGAACTTGTTTCACTAGCCGAAACTAGCTAAAACCGAAAAATCAGCCTGATGAATCTCACCCACGTGATAAAGGTTTCAGCTCTTTTACTTCACAAAATTCAACAGATGCAAGAGTTGAGGAAATGTGGATGTTCAAACATGGGCAGAATGGTAAATGTTACACAGTGTGTAAAGTGGCCACTTAAACCAGCCAATGACAGGTTATAAGCCCTGTAACAAAACATAAACGATCAAGGCGCGGACAAATCAGCAGGCTTATTCTGTTACATTTTCGTTTCTCAAGTTCGTTCGTTCGTCATATATCCATATTAATTTTATGAATTCAAAATCATATTTTACTCTCGTTCCCTCTCAGAATAAGACCAATGAGAGAAAATGGCGATGTTTCGGATGCGCGTGCAGTTTCATGGACCATGAGATGGTTAAATTTTGGGAGAGGCTCCCAATAAGACAATTAAAAACCAAAATCTAATCTAAATCTGGCACGATAACTGATTATCTGGTGTATTTTCTAATAGGATTCATTTTGACTAACCAATCCACCCAAATAATACCATAATCTTCGATACTATTTGTTGGACTAAAATAATGAATTATCCTGGTTGGTAATCGTATATAATAATGCTCACCGCTATGGGGCAAATTTGTCTTACCCTTTTTTTAATATATTCATCGGAACTTCCGTGCATTTCATTATTAATGGACGGTATCATATAAAATCTGCAAACATGTTGATGAAATGGACTTTTCTACATCAATCAATAGATTCCATCGTATTTTTAAACAGGATAATACGAACATGTCCAAATGAGAAAATGACAATTATAATCAAGTCTGGTGGCAGTTTCCTTCATGGATTCCTTCGATTTATATTTTTATGTTAAATAATATAGATTTTTTTCTCATAAATATTGATAATTTATTTCGACAATGTAACGGTTAAAAAAATATAGATATTGCTTTATTATAAGTTTAAAGAGGTAGACCAAATCGTATTGTATGTGAGTTGTATAAAAATAAACTCTGTGAACACTATTCGAGCGTTAATAATTTCAACTTATACACTGTTTTCCTGATTGAATCTGTGAGATACCGTTAAAGGGTACACACTTTTGTTTTTATGGAAGTACATTATTGCTTATTATATATATTTATATATATTAAATATAACAGGTAATATTCGTAAAACATTTCTCTCTTTAGCTGTCACTCAACGACAACCTAGCTCGTAACTATATTACGTCTCAACAGTGCATAAAGCTTTCATAATATATATTATTACAGTAAAGGTCTTTACAGAATATTTTGTTACGGAATAACAAACATTATCATTGTGATGTCATAGATTATTTTTTATAACATCAACTGCTAAATTTATTTGCTAAATTTAATGAAATGCTTAATTTTACTGATTTTTTTATTTTTTATTATATAAATAAAAGACGAGTGATACTTTAATCCCCAAATTTGGAATATCCAGTAATCGGTTTCATCGCTTTCGCGACATCTTCGAGACTGGTATTTAGGGAATCTAATGTATTTTTACAAAACAAAAGTAAGGATAGATCATTCAAAGTTATATGAAAATAAATTAAGTAAAGTTATTTTTATCTTAAGGATCATTATCAATTTTTTTTCTTCGGGTTAACTAATGAGTTGATATAATGCTTTTTTAATGAGTTTTAGTATTTTATTTTATTTTCAGTGTCCCATCCTTCGCGAGTGTGATTTTGTAAATTACGATTTCTGAAAAACAAAGGGTAAAAAGTCATTATTAAAAATATATTACAATGGGTAACGTAATGGAGAATACACTTGTGTTATCTGTTCATTAAGTCATTCTACGTCGGGTTTATTTTTTAATCTATTAATTTCGTGAATTTCTAATTCGTCAAGTTTATGGCCTTTAGGTGCAATATGAATTATTTTTATTTTTACATTATTTTTTAATTCAAAGGAATGTTTATTTTCTATCAAATTTTTGGCAAAATTATCTTTATTATATTAGACCATGATTGTATGTGCTATTAGTTAACCCGAAGAAAAAATTTTGATAATGATCTTTACCTCTGTTTTGTATAAATACATTGAATTCCTTAATAAAGATACCAGTCTCAAAAGTGTGGTGAAAGCGATAAATCCGGTCACTGGATATTCAAAAATTTTGGATTAAAGTATTACTCGTCTTTTATTTATATAATAAATTACAAGGAACTTCCAACAAGAATTTTCACTTACAAACTTAAATTTTTAAATTAGTTTGTTTTTATGATTTAATTACTTATTTATTTCAAGAAAACAACAGCCATTACAACAAATATACATCGTTCACAAATAAACCAAAAGTATAGGCCAATTTATAATTTTCTACATCGGTAGTCAAATGGCAGAAGAGACAGTGTGTATTTTTTTCGGATCTTAAGTTTTCAAAAGGCTTTATAAATATTTCAGAGAATGCACATATTATTTTTTTAAATTTAAAATGCTAATTTATTATTGAAAACTCTAAAATATTTTAGTTTGTGGATAAAGGTCTTGAAATTCAGTTTTATTTCAGGTCTCCTAAACATTTATGAAAATTACAGATGGTCCTGCCTGCCATCTGACTACCGATATATAACTAAATACAAAGCAATAAAAAAGTAAACTTGTGTAGTCACTTCGTGTCACCCCACTTGTAAAAAGAAAAAAAAAATAGGAATGAAATAACACCTTAACATAAAAAGAAAAAGTATTTTGTTGTCAACTCGGTGTTAAGTAAACCTTTTTCCCAAATAAGCTTTTTTTTCTTTAAAACAAGATTAAACAAATAATATGAAAGTATACAAAAAAAAAATACGTTGAGTTTGTTAAATAAATTTAGTCAGATTTGCGATCTTTAATATATGAATGTGATTGCGCCACTCGCGAGAAGCTGATGGACGCTCGAAATACTGGTTCGCGGATTTGCGTTGTTGCGATTACCTACCTTGTACTCAGATTCTTCGCACCTTATTGCTTTAACTTTTTATATATTTTTTTATTAAATCATAGAATTTTTTATTGTACTGTAACAGTAGTTACAATAAACTCATTTTGAGACCGATTCATATTTACATAAAGGTATGGTTATAATAATAATATGGTAACAAGTAATAATATGTACATAAAACTGAAATAAAATAGCAAGTTAATTATATATAATACAAAGAAAATAAAAAAAATCATAGTAAAAACTAATATTAAACATTTACATATAGTAAGAAAGAAATATCCGAGGAAAAATAAGAAATTAAAACTAAAATTCACCTTCCACTTTCCTCCTCAAGTAGTAATTTTAATTAATAAAGTCATTTTTGGCGTTCTATAGGACTCCGGTAGCCTGTTGTACTCACTACAAGCGAAGTACAGCAGAGACCTTAGACCATACCTTGTCGTGCGTGATCCAGGTACGTGAATATTTTGACTCTGTCGCGTATTATACTGGTGGACGTCACGATTGAAGGTAAAGCCAATATTAGTGAGAGAGCCTTCTTCTTCTTCTCTCTTGAGAACTTCTCTCGCGGTAGGCAGGATCGAATCCTGTGGTCAGGATAGGCATTTTCGGTTTCTTGATTATTAATATGCGATAACACGACACACTGACTTATTGATCGCTAAAACAAATTATTTGCAATCGCGCTGGGAATATCAAAACATGTGTAAACTCGGTGACAGTTTGGCTGTTATTAGGGCCTCAGAGAAAAAAAATGATACCCACAGTAGGATAATTGCAACATCTAAACCAGGCATCTAAATCAGGCGTTGCCTAGTATATGAAATAATTCAGGCAGATAAATCTCTTCACAACAATAAAGGTTTCAGCTCTTTAACTTCACTAAAATCAACAGATGGAAGAATTCAAGAAATATGGATGTTCAAACATAGGCAAAATGGTGAATGTTACACAGTGTGTAAAGTGGCCACTTAAACCAGCCAATGACAGGTCATAAGCCCTGTAAATGCCTTGACTTCCATATTCCCTTATTCAAGGTATTCTCCATCCCTGTTGTCATTTGTTAATCTAAACCAGGGTTCCGATTACAATGTGTGGCCTTCAAAGTGTTGTATTAAAATAGTGTAGAATAAAGCTACGTGTATCGCAAATGATCGCTTTTTTAGTTGATTTTCACAGAACCACGGAAAATATTACGATTTATATTACATGTATGTATAGGTATAAATTAATAATCATTTTTGTTGATAACCTTTTAAAAAATCACCGCTTGCCACTGGTATGTAGAGACAGCGAGGAGCGCAAGTCTATGGGAATGCGGCATTATAGTTTGTTGCTTTAAATTTTGTTTAATAAAAAAAATAAAACGTTGCATGGAAAACAACGTTAAAATTTTGATAAATTATAAAAATAAAAATAATTTATAATATAGAAACAGCATTTTATATGCTAAGCTATTTTTATTAGCATGCTAATAAAATAAAAAGAAAATAAAATTCCACCACTACTCGTTACGTGGTTCGGGCTTTGCGTCAACGGCTTACGAGGGCGGTCGATCCTGAGAGAGGTTCGCAATACTTCAGTTGCAGACTTTTTACATGTTAGTAAAACAACGAATGACAGTCCTACGCAAAAAAAATATATTTCTATCAAAATTGATATACTTTATAACAAAGTCAGCAAATTTTTTTAAAAGAGAAAGTCTTACCGCTTTGATATAACTTCTCAAGGCAAATTTTTTACCGTGTTTTACTTTTGTACAGCAATATTTCTAAACGACCAATATGTAGGTACCTTTGTCTAAACGATTATTTTCGTCAATTTAAATTCAAGGCAAAAAAATATAAAAATAAAATAAATAAGCAAAAAAAAAGTTTTTTTGCATTAAAGGATAGGTACGAGTGTTTTCCACAAAGAGACACTATTTTAAATATCATTAAAAATCAACAAAAAAAAATTAAAAATCTCACTATTAAATAAAAACTAATAATAATCAATGTCGTATAAACATTTATAATAACCAATTACAACAGGGATGGAGAACATTTTAGAGAAGGGAATATAGAAGAATAGGCATTTACATGGTTTACGACCTGTCATTGGCTGGTTTAAGTGGCCACTTTGCACACTATGTAACATTCATAATTTTTCTTATGTTTATTCACATGAATATTTCTTCAATTCTTTAATCTGTTGATTTTAGTGAAGTCAAAGACCTGAAACCTTTATTATTGTGAAGAGATTCATCTGATTAAATTATTTCTTTAATATTGTTATTTGTTAATATTAATGACACCCAGGTGGTGAAATCCAGTATGTTATTTACAAACATTTGGACAAACTCAAAATATTCTTACCTTTTCAACGTTTTTTTACGTTATATTGGATGTTCAGTAAATCAAATAATCACGGACCTCCAACTCCAAGAGGCCTGTGTTGATTTAGGACACAGTGCATTCAAAAGTTAAAGCATATTTAATAATTCAATAATAATATTGGCCACCTCCGTGGTGTACTTGATCACTAAGATACTTGACTCACATGCGGAAGGTGGCGGGTTCGATTCCTGGTGAGAACTAAACATTTTAAAAATTAAAATACAATAAATGAAACAACTTTGTTTTCAACCACTCTTTTTTTATTATTTTTTTTCTCACCGACCGGTTTCAAAACAAACAAGCTTCATCGTTAAGGTTTGGCGAAGAAGTTTGTTTACTTTGAAAAAAATAACAATAAAAAATTAGTGGTTAAAAACAAAGTTGTTTTATTTATTTTATTATAATGAATCACCAAAAAGTTAGTGCTTCAAATATAAAAGTATATATAATTATTTATTTATACTTTTACAATTTTGTATAATTTTTTTATCCAGAATAATGTTTCCTCACTGGATTTCCCGTGGCGAGGGAAACTTTTACAATAAATATAATGAAACATGCCTTAAATTAGTTATTTAACATAGTTAACATAATAATAAAATAAAAACGTAATTAATTTAATTAACCTAATTACAATTGTAAACATAATAATCAAAATGAACTAAAATAATCATAATAAACACAATAAATTCATATGAACTTGCAGACAATTTTTTTTATAATCAGGAAACAATTTTTTACCCAATTGGCTTGATCCACTCATCGATCCGTGCGCAACCTAAATCCACAATCGATTACTGATTTTTCTGAAGTCTGGGCATTATGTGCTGATTTACCACTGCAATTGGGCTTCCTGGCCTGTAGTGATGCAAAAAATGCAAATAACCATATAATTTGCCAAAACATAACTATAAATAATCAATTTTATGTGCTCATTCAAAGTACTGGTCTTACTCATATTTTATATGAAATAATCCAAATAGTTATGTGACATCTCATTCAAAATGAGCGTAAATCAAACAAAACCTTAAATATATTCAACAGCGTTTATTTGATATTTTAAAATACATATTACAATTTGTATACCACTAAGACTTTTCGGTGGAACACTTTTTTTATGACAGGTTTATTTTGGATTATTTTATTTATATTTTACATTTTTTTTAATAACAAGCACTATAAAGTATTTGGAAGATATTTCTTCAGCTAATTTTTTTCATTTATGGATCTTTCATATATTTTTTTTTAAGGAATAGCCCACTAAGCCTATATTTTGAGGCTTATCAGCAGGTGGGACAGAGGAGATATGGAAGAAGGTACTGAAAAATACACCACAACACCCAGACCAATTGAGAAAAAATATTTCTTGGATTTTCTTCCTGCAACCGGCGGGAATCGAACCCGCGACACCAGTTTCACGGTTGGCCGTTCAACTGCGCCACGGCGCCTTACGACGTGATAATGATAGTTTATGGGAAATCATTGAACAACCTTAGAATAACGCAATTTGATGTTCGTTCTCCGAAGTAATTTGAAATTTGGGGAACGATCAGGGAGCCCTTAGTTTTTAATCTAGTGTTATGAGTATGGGAAACTCTTTTTTTACATTCCTGATCAACAAAATTTTCAACAATTTCGAACAACAAAATCAATGTGTAGTCACACAGTTGTTTTGCCGGCGAGACATTACAGAATTTAAAATATACACCTTTGCCGATATGTTTCGCCTCACGAATTATGCCATCTGGTACAATCCACTTTAACTCACCTTAATATCATACATTTTACCCAGATGAGACTGGAAGGTAAATAAATTTATTACCGAAATATTATATAAGGTTGATTCCAATTGCAAATATCATGTGAATCAGAAATAATCTTTAGAGTAATAACCCAATAAAGTAACCCATACGGAGTAAAAACATTATATGATTATTGACCACGAAGTTAGCTACAGATTACAGCAATACTACGGGCCGTAGGCATTTGGGTTGAGAATTATTATTATTATTAAGTTCATGACACGTTCGTTGTTAAACTAAAAACCGGATTAAAACCAAACCAAATTTTGTGACGCTTTTGTTTTATGCGATAGAGCCAAATGGCATCTCTATAAGTGAGTAGAGCATTATCACTCTGAGGAAAAACTAACCTTTTAACATACATAAACTTTTTGCATAAATATATTAGTAAAAAGTAAAACATAAACCGATATTGTTGTAAATATGACTCAAGGGTTTCACTTACGCAAACTTAAATAATATCTCATGAAAAACTTTGTGAAAACATAAGTCGAGAACCTTTGAGAAGAGTATTAAGTACTCGTGGCCCAAATAAAGCACCGGAAATGTTTATCAAAGTTCTATGTTATATCTATATTGAACATTGTTAACAAATCTAATTTACTAAGCCAAAATCACATAAAGATTTACAAACGGCTGTAACATGGCGAGATGATCTTTTTTATGATAACTGATATTATAAGTATGTTTGAAATTATGTATTTATGTCTGTACTAAAAAAATATTTGTATAATAATAACAAACAACAAAAATAAAAAGATAGAAAGAAAGAATCATTGCTAGCTATCTCAGAACAGGTTATTATTATACCAAGTAAGATAGCTAGCAACCATACTTACAACTTATAAAATGTAGCTTTTTAACTTATTTATTACTTGTGTAGTGAAATTGTTAACAATAATTATATGGAATTTCGACTTACCCAAAAGTTTTGTTGTATGGGAATGAACGTATATAAAGAAAGAAATCATTAACATTTTTTATATGTAATTTATTATTAACTCAATTGACTATAATATAGGAAAAATACAATAAATGGATGTCGATAATACTGGCTGGACCTAGCCGCGATATATAATTAATTCAAATTTAACAATGTTTTGAGAATGTCTAAATGTTTGCAAACTGGCTGGATTTTTCTGTTGCAACAAATGTAGATCTAAATATCTCCCTTGGAAGGATATTCAGCCAGTCTGCAAACATTTGGACATATTCAAAACATTTTTGAATTAACTAATTGGTAAAAGAAGAAGTATAAAAATTGGAAAAATTTTCTTAAGCGTTGCCAATAGGTGAATTGCTTCAGCCGGATGAATCTCACCCACATGATAAATGTTTCAGATCTTTTACTTCACAAAAGTCAACATATTGAAGAGTTAAGGAAATGTGGAAGTTTAAACATGGGAATGGTGAATGTTACACAGTGAGTAAAGTGGTCACTTAAACTAGCCAAAAACAGGTAAATAACCCTGTAAATGCATAGACTTCCATATTCACTTTTCTTAAATGTTCTTCACCCCTGTTGTAACACATTTAAATTCAATTTTAATTAACGTTAAATGTTGAAAGTCGTTTACAAAGTCGTCGTGTCGAAACAACCGAAAACAGCGCCGGGCGAAGAGTCAGAATTTAGTTTTTTAGTTGTTGGTGACGTGTTGCGTTGCTGCGTTGGCAGCTCTGGCACCTGGTTTCAAGCGTTGCAGTGCCCATAATTGTATTAATTGTGGTAAGAACAAAGCTGTACTTATAAAACTTGATAAATGCCGATTTTGTCGGCGGTGAAATTGAAAAGCGATGACTTATACCTGCCAATCATAAGTCGTAAGCCTCGTAAATATCTAGACTTCCATAAATCAATTTTTAAAATATTTTTATTTCATTTTCGTCGATATTTGAAACTGTATTTTCCAACGCACCCTTTAAATGAGAAAACAATTATGGACGGAAAAAGTATTGCGAGACATCCATATTATGTAGGTAAGTTTAAAATATTTCCTATATTTAGAATCGATCAAATTATGAACGGGTATTTGTCCAATGTTTTTCTGGGAAGACTGTTATTACATGATAATATTTTAATGTTATTATTAAAGTTTATTCACGATAATGGCATTAGTTTAATACGCAATAGTAAATTTTGTCTGATTTACGTAAACAAAAAACAACTTGGGCGGTTGTATAAGATTAGAAAAAGCTTCACTTTAACTATTCTGTTTATGACTAAGGACCTTTTTCACTCATTGAAACGTAAGTATGGTAAACTTCTATAGTACAGGGTGACTTGAATGAGGAAGTTCGAAGAAAAAGACCATACATGGATGATAAAAGCGGGTGATACAAAGAAATGGAGACGTTTGAAAGAGGTCTTTATCCAGCAGTGGAGAGAGTAAGGCTGAAGAAGAAAAAAAAAAAACAATTGAACTAAGCCAAAAAAAAAATTTTTATGTATCGTTTTATCATCACTACGATTTTTTAAGGTTTCGTAATTTATAAATTACTTCGCGCGTGACGTCGCTAGTTTTCTTTGGTAAGTTGTCCTGATTGGTAAGTTAGCTCCCGGGGAACCGGATATCAATCACAACATTCGTTCGTTAATTTAAGAAAACTTATGGCGTCATTTAAAGTAGTTCATTTTTTTTATTTTATTCATACATTTTAGAGAAACTTTGCCACACAATTAAATGTTTTGATTTTTATTGCGCGTAAGAGTTTTTTTTTTACAGCCAATTCCCTGCAACACTGAACTTCCTAATTTGAACTTTTTCTATTAAAAAAACAAACATTCAAACCATTACACCGTTTTCCCATATTTATAAAATTATGAGTTTATATTTTTTCTTTTAACGACAATCATTGTGAAGGACTTTCTTTGTTTACAATGAGTAATCACATTGATTAAGTGATTTTGCATCGACTACCTCTCTGTATTTTTTCTCGGGATTATTTTTGGAGCTTTGTTTTGTAGTATGGTGATATTGTTTAAAATTTGTCGTGGTTTGATGGGATGATGTGCCGCTGCGGTGATTAGTGTGCGGTTCGATGATTGTGTTGCAGGTGATTTTACATGAACCCATATAAACAAGTCTTCTGGTTCTTTCCAAAAATTAATATTGAAAACGTTTATTCTCTGCAATATTTTTCGTTAAAGCTTTCAAGTGTACAAACATGTATATTGTATATTGTTTAGAAATGTTAATAATTAGTACATATTTTAATAATAATTAGATATACCTAACATATTACAACAGAGATGAAGAACATTTAAGAGAAGGTAATATAGAAGTCTAGGCATCTACAGGGCTTATGACCTGTCATTGGCTGGTTTAAGTGGCCATTTTACACACTGTGTAACATTCACCATTCTGCCCATATTTAAACATCCATATTTCTTCAATTCTTTCATCTGTTGACATTTGTGAAGTTAGACTTCTATATTACCTTCTCTTAAATGTTTTTTAGCGCTGTTGTAATATGTTAATGTTAACAGCTCCCCAGGAAGTTGAATCCAGTCCATGTCTACAAAAATTTGGACAAACTCAAAATATTGTAGAAATACATAAGTTAATATTAGGACATTTATGTATTATGTTTGTACTATTTTGAAACAGAATAATCAAAAAAAAAATTAAAAAATATTTTTAAAAAGGAAAAAACAACCTTTGACAAGTCCATCCTTAAGTATTTGTTAGTTTTGCTCATGGCCTGTCTTCCTTGATTTCTGCATCCATCCACACGGTAAATCCCTTTAGCAGTTCTTTTACTGTCATTTTTTACATTTACATTTTCTTTTGCACCACAACAGGCCAGGAGGCCTAATTACAGTGGTGAATTACATCACAGAGCACCCAGGCTTGAGAAAAATCACATTTTAATTTTTGTGTTCTCACCGGGAATCGAACCCGGAACCTTCCGTGCGTGAGTCAAGCGTCTTGACCACTACACCACGGAGGCCGCCATGTCCATTCGCTTTACATGTCCAAACAAACGCAGCACTCCATTCTTGATTTTTTCGATAATACTTCTCTTTGTTGGCCCGTGGTGTAATGGACAGCGCGTTTGCCTACCATGCAAGAAGTCTCAGGTTCGATTCCTGACATGGTTAATATGAAGTATTTATTTAAAAGGGTGTTTTTACACTAAAAATATTTCATAGCCCGTAGACTGGTAGCTTAAGCGTGAGACTGGCTGACGAAAGGCTCGTGAAGCTACGCTCAAGAAGACAGCCCCCGATTTCGCCAATTTCCTGCTCAGTTTTGTCAAAAAAAAAGAAGCATGACCCTTCAGCTCTGAAACGATCGATATTTCAGTGAGACTACTGGAAGTATAACTTAAATGTTTTTCCCTACCATTTTCTATGCCTATGATTTCAGGAGAATGCAAAATGCTGGCTACGAGCTCACCCAAATGCTTACGGGTCATGGTGGGTTCATGAGCTACTTCAAGATCTCCAAGATCAACACCTGCCCATGCGAGGGTGAAAATCCTCAAGATGTCCCTCACGTAACGATGCATTGCCCCTTTTTTCAGCTTTCAAAGACAACAGCTGGAGGCGCGATGCAGAAGCCAGGGTGAAGATCTATGCGACATCCCATCGGTGATAGGTAATAAAAAACTCACACGAGAGGTAGTATTATACATGGTCAATAAAGTGCATGCAATTGGTAAAATGAACCAAAATAGGTAACAAAATGCCGGGGCTATGTATAGCGTGTGAGCTCGCCAATATATGACAGTAAATTTTTTATTGTCTTTGAATTTCCTAGAGTTTTAACCATCGAAAAAAAAGAAGATTGCAAATAAAATCAACAGACAATGGAAATTTGATGTGTATTATTTTAATAAATTGTTTATAACAGAAAAATACATAGAGAAATATGCATTTTTATTTTTTGTAATAAAAACAGTCTAGTAAATTCGAATAAATAAAAATACGCTTTATATTAACAATATTAATTAAAATGCAAAAATAACATTGAAAACTTGAAAAATAAATATTACTGAGTGTTACAAACATGATTTAAAAAACGGATAGCGATTAAAAGTAAAAACTATCTTTAGTTTAATTCTTATATCGATAAATACATAAACATTATAAAACAGGAGTTATACAAATACAAAAATAATATTGTAAGTAGGCGGCTACCTACACGGTTAAATTTCGAAACACCACGCAATTTCTTATCTCGGCTACGCTATGTAAAATGAAAAAAAATATTTAAATTAATAATTTCATCACGTCATGAAGTCGCCCCTGGGTAGCGCCTGCTAACGTCAATCAACAAAAACATCCTCGTTTTAATTACAATATTTCGGCTACGCCATAAATCTCTTTTTTTAAATAATTTCTTACGTCACAAAGTCGCCCCTGGGTAGCGCCTGCTAACGTCAATCAACAAAAACATCCTCGTTTTAATTACAATATTTCGGCTACGCCATGAATCTCTTTTTTTAAATAATTTCTCACGTCACAAAGTCGCCCCTGGGTAGCGCCTGCTAACGTCAATCAACAAAAACATCCTCGTTTTTATAACAGTATTTCGGCTACGCCATGAATTTCTTATAAAAAATGTCAAAACGTCACAAAGCCACTCTCTGAGTGTCGCTACTGACATCATTAACAAAAACATAATTATTTGTGCTTTTTTCAGGTACGCAACATTTTTTTTAAATACACCTACCAAACCGATAAAATACTTTTAGTAATTAAACCAAGGTGTGCTTTAAAGTTCATTATGGCGAAATAATATTATTTATTATTAGAATATTATTGACATGTAGTTCAAGCATTGCTGCATTCACGTTGCTTTACTTCTGAGAGCTCAACTGCTATGTTTTTCTATGGTTATGTTAATGTCATCTGTCATGTATTGGCGAGCTCACAGGCTATACTTACGCCAAATGCCGAACACTTCTCTATTGGAACGGAAGGCCTGTTGACTACTGCCAACTCCTGTCCACGTGAGCAAATGCTTAGAAGTTCCTGATTGGCCCACATAAGTATATCCCTCCTGATCCCACCAGTTTAGTTAAATTTAAAGAAATTTAATTGCAGAAATATCCACTTTTTTTCAATATAAACGTTGTCCATATATATATATAAAAGGCAATGTTCGAATGGTTATCCACGATGGACTGAATAACTACTTTTCAAGTAAATGTACATATTTCAACAAAAAGGTTTAAAGCTCATAAAATCTTCAATTTATTATGTACGAAAAAAGTTAGGAGTGTACATGTGTTTTTTATCCATCACCAGAGATGCATTCGCCGAGAATGCGAATAAAAAAATGGATGTTAGTTATTTTTTTGTGGATAAAAAAGGCTGTTTTTTTTATGTTTTCAAACAATATTATTTTTTTATGTATCACAATCAGATTATTTCCTTAAATTCCTTATAATTTATATCCATTTATTTCTTTAAACTGGAGTTTTGGTTATACTAAAACAATATCAAAAAACATTCTATACATTTTTGAAAACCGCATTCCAGACTAAAATGCATCCCTGAGCAGAGTCTGACATTTGCTAAAAGAATTCTTTATTTGAAAATAATTGGTTATTTTGTTTTGGAATTCAAACATAAACAAGTACTTAGGTACCTACTTAAATTCAATATTATTTGAATAATCATTATTTTTAGATTTGGAATTCAATCATAAACAAGTACCTACTTACCAATGAAAAGTTCCAACACCTTTTTTACGTTTATCCGAACGGTTTTTACTAAAGATTTTTTAGTAAAGTTTAGTTATTAAACTAAATTATGTTTAGTCTAAGAGAAAACGCGGTCCGACTCTTCTTCATACGAACGTATTTTCTCTCTGAATTATGGCACTAGAAAAATGGTTTTATTACAATAACAACAACAACAACAAACTATCACGCCGCTTCTCCGTAAGGGTGGGCAGAGAGGATAGAACACCACATCACTATCTTTGCATTCAGATCTCGCTTACTCTTCATTCATAGGTCTTCTGATGCGCGTGCGCCGATTAATCTGACTTTTGCCATATTCATCTTCAAGTATTTATTGGATTTCATTCCATGTCTTTCTCGCTCTTCCTCTATTTACTGTATACATCAATATTAGCATTGTAAATAGTTTTAGCCGTTCTTTCGCTGTCCATTCGATCTACATCTCCAAACCAACGCAGAGCTCCTTTCTTGATTTTGTTATAAATGCTTATATCAGCCTTACAGAATGTACGGAACTCAACATTCATGCATCAATCATATTTATTTTACGACACATTCACATGAGAGATCGTATTTCTATAGCATTCGATTTAGTTCATTTAATCTATACACAAGTATGAACTCAAATTTAGCAATAGCAAAGCATTGCCGGGTTCAGCTCGTCTATTATAAGCAAGGAAAATAATAAAGCAACTCCCGTATAAAAAAATATATAAAAAAGCGTGAAACTGATCATCTTACCTTCATGTAACAAAAAATTGATCAAGATACGCTGCGATTGGTGTGCCAATCCAGTGCCCTATGCACCATTAGGTGCGGAAAAGTAATGATGATGATACTTCTCTCAGATTTACATAATGTACGGACCTCGAAATGTGTACACCTACGGAAATAGTCTGTGATATCGCATTTCGACAGCATTCAGTCTACTTAAATGTTTATCTTTATATAATTGATTGCAAAACTAAATATTCTTGCCACTACATAAAGATGTATACCGCAGGAGGCACAACATTTAAATATCATTCATGTATAAATCTGTAAATAAATTATCAGTTCGGGTTCTATTTTGATACAAATTCATTTATCGCACTCCGAATAAACACAATTTGGTACATGATAGCAATACCTGGGATGATATTCCAAACGCTCGCGCAGCCGTAGAAAACACATTTGTCTCGCGTATTTTTTATTTAATTACGCGAGATAAAAGTGTTATCTCTGGCCGCGAGAGCGGTTCAAAATAGCAACTTGGGTTTACTAATAGAGAAGGGTTAGCTGTTCCTAAATATTTTAATAAATAGACAGAAATACAGTTCACCTGAAATATGTAACATGTTATCAAACTATTACATTAAAAATCAAGATTTAAATATCACTATCTAAATGTTTGGGTTAGTCTTTTCTAATTATTTTTTCTTTCCTACCTCCTCTCTTCTCCTCTCTTCATAGTGCAGTGTATATTTTTTGTTAATTTTTGTTTATTTTTGTATAAAATTATAAGATTCTGCATAATTACCTAGAATATGTCCATGTACTTGTTATTTTTTCAATCTGAACGGTTTGGGTAGGTTGGAAGAAATTGCCTTAAGGCAATATGCCCACGCTTTTTTTTTTTAAATTTTTACACGCCTCCACTTGTTTGCCAATAATTTTGGCTACTAAAAACAAGAATAAGAAATTAAAAGAATAAACGATTTAATGAAACGACAAAAAAAACCTACCCCGGAAAAAATCATAAAACGTGAGATGTTTAGAATCAGTATTAAAGATTTATGTTACAATACAATATTATTACTATCTAAATTAAACGTAAAAATTATAAGAAATTTTAGGCTAAAATAAAAGAGTTATTTTTCATAGATTTTTAAAAAATTATTTATCTCTAAGAATTTAGTAAGAAGTAAATAAGTATCTAAATAATGATTTAGTCTGATTATTTTACGTTTTGTATTCTTCACAAATATTTCATCTCATCGTCATTTTTCAAAAATCGTATACGTAAATAAATTGTTCAAAAAATAGATATTAAGAATTGTGAGTGAAATGCCGGAATGAGACGTATGTTCAAACTAGGGCTAATGAATGCAGTTGTGTGTGTAAAATATAATCAGAATTCAGGATGTGTGCTTTCGGCTCAATGGCTACTCGCAGACAAAAATCCAGAAACAGGAAATCGAGTAGAGATAAGTCCGCCTAACATGCCTAAGGTTCCGAGCTCGAGTCCTAGGAAGGTCGACATAAAATATTGATTGATATGAATATATTTGAATATATTTATGTATTTTTTTGTGTTTTTGGGTGTATGACCATCTTACTGCACAAATGGCTTCGGGACATGGGGACTTTAGAGACAAGCTTTATAAGCTTGGACTTGCTCCTGTCTCAGGCTGTGCTTGCGGAGATGACCATTAATCGTCCGAACACACCATGTGGCACTGTGTGCAATTGGATGATGCCAGAGATGAGATGCTGAATGGTTTGACAGGGGTCACACGATCAGCGTGGAATGCGAAACAATTCAAAAGAATCACACCTGCATTATAAAGGTTTCAACTGTTTTACTTCATAAAAATCATCAAATGATAAAATCGGAGTGCAAAAATTAATTATAGAAGGAATGTTCAAACATGGACATATCAGTAAATTTTAATCACTCAAATTCGATCATATCAGGTCATCAGCTCTGTAAACGTTTAAGCTTGTAAATCTCTTCGCAAAATATATTTTTTTATATTTTGGAAAAAGTAAAAAAAAAATTCGGTTAAAACTCGGTTTGAGAAAAATAAGTGTCCCAGAGTGAACAAAATGGAAAGCTAAGAAGACAAAAAATCTAATGCGAAGTTTTAAGATTGCAATTCAAATAAAAAGGATATGCATTTAAGTGCTTACTTTCGTCTACAGGAACCAGGATCTTTCCACAATCAGCGCCACGAAAGTGCTGTAAAGGAAATGGAAGTTATACAACTCGTATCCTAGAAAAGGGTGTGTACCTTTTTGTTTTATTTAAACCGGTTTACCGGTAAGAACGGTTAAGTCTCACTACCATACAAAAATACATTTCAATATTTTAAATAAGAAAGTCCTCATTAATAAAATGGTTTTAAATCTAAATGTATATAATTGTTTTAGCTAGAAATAAGGTTAGAAAAAGACTCTTTTTTTAAATATTATATTTTATATAATATTTTTTTCTCATGTACTCGAATTAAAAATAGTATAAAATCTTATAAATAAACAACTACAAAAGTGTAAGTCACTCTCCAAGCACAAGAGTTAGTCTCTTTTTTTGGAGAGTTACAGTGATAACATTTACTAGATGTGTAAAAGTAGATATGTATAGAATTTTTAAAAAACATGCAATATTTATGAAATTTGTTAACAAAAATTTTTAAAAAATAAAAAATAAATAGTACAAACTAGCAAACCATCGCGCTGTTTCCCCGTAGGAGTGGGTAAAAACGCCACATCACTCTTTTTTTTAAATTTATTATTATGGATAACTTATACAGCCCCAATTTAGTATTATAATACCTCAAGGGCGCTTTACAAAGTGATTCTATAAATAAGTCAATTTAAATTTGTAATTTGAGTTTAAAAAAATGTTTTGTTATTACATGCTACACCGTCTTTGTCTTCCTTGTTATGAGTTTTATCTTCGTGCTCTCTATTACACAGATTTATTGCTGTATTGGCGGACATTTATTCTTCGCGTGGCAAGGATAAATATGTTTTGTATTAAAATCAAACAAAGATGCAAATTATACTTTCCCAATGCGGTGTGAAAATGGTAATTTAAAGATTATTAAAATACAACTTCAGCATTTAAAAAATAAGAGAGATATCGAGTTTAGACTAGTGTGACATCAAAGCCACTCAAAATATAATAATACATAATTATGTGATTATGTAAATGCCATACGCAACCTATCACATGCAATAATAAAAGATGTTACTAGATAAAAATATATTGTCTTTAAAATAGATGAAAACATTAAATTGAAATCACAAATTGCTGCAATGGTATGAAATATAAAAATACACTGCACTATTGCAGCACAAAATATTCCTTCTCGAGAAAAATTAATTTAAACCAATTACCTTTAGAAATAAAAAGTATTGAAAATATAAAATTACTCTAATGTAATAAATAATATTTTTTTCTAATACACATCATAATACTGATAAAATAAAATATGATAGAATTCATAAGTAAAGAATATTTTTATCTAGAAGCTTGTATAGCTTCGCAATCAGTCGGTAGGAAAACAATATGAATAAGTGTTTTTTTAAAGGTAAAAATGATTAGAAAATACAAAAGGAAAAATAATGAAACCGGCTTGTCCGCGGGTTTCTTATTTTTCCTTTACAAAGAAAAAAGTTTGAGAAATTATATAAACTAGTATACGATCTTCCCTATTTAACAGCAACTAGATAACTTTTTAAACAAACCAAGCAATAAAATATAACTGAACTCTTTTAACTAGAATCGTTAAAATTTATCCATAAATTAGCCACTACTTGTAGACGAAGAACTTAAACTTGAAAAAATATACAGTAAACATGGACACAATACGAGAATATCAGAAAAATATCATATGCAACCTTCAAAAACGAAATAAGGACAGTCGAGACTAATAAACCAGGGACTGAAATTATAAAATAAACTACCAGACAAAACTAAACAAAAGACTCAGACAAACTTTTCAAAAGATGTAAAAAATATTATCATTTATAACAGAGTATGATTACTTGTATATATTCTTTTTGTAAAATTAATGTAATAATCCGTAAAGGTTAATAAATAAATTTTCAAGAATATTTTGAGTTTGTCCAATTTTTCGTAGAAGGGAGTTGAATCCAGTCCTTGTCTACAAAAATTTGGACAAACTCAAAATATTGTTGATAAATTACCTGGTCCATGAAGAAGTATAAAAATTGAAAAAATAATATTTTCAGGCGTTGCCTAGTATGTAGGTGAAATAATTAAATTTGATGAATCTCACCCGCATAAATAAAGGTTTCAGCTCTTTAACTTCACAAACATCAACAGATGAAAGAATTGAAGGAATATAGACGTTCAAATATAGGCAGAATAGTGAATGTTACACAGTGTGTAAAGTGGCCACTTAAACCAGCCATTGACAGGTCATAAGCCCTGTAGATGCCTGGACTTCTATATTACCTTCTCTTAAATGTTCTTCATCTCTGTTGTAATATGTTAAAATAAATTTTCAATTAAAAAAAAATAATTCTTAAAAAAAAAACATTATTGAGAACTAAAAACATACGTATTTTTTTGCAAAGAAAAGTTGTTTTTATCTATTTTTTTCCAATCTAAAGAAATAATCTATATATTAATAAATATAATAAATAAAATGTGTAGGCAATTGTTTAACAAACTTTATCACTAAACACGAGCAACTGTTCCATTAGAGAGGAAGAAACATTAAATATAAAATTAAAATACGTATTTATGCAATAATTCACCATTGGCATTGTATCTTTTGGCCTGTTGTGCCTTTACATAAAAACGTTTTTTAAAAAAATACTACTTCTGTCAGTATGCCAGTAGACAGAGATGATGGACCGCCACACATGCCTATCCTGTCATTCATTTCTCGCTTCCTCCATTGTTTTTGACCGTTTTACCGAAATAGCAATTTCTTCGTTTTTTGCACCCCTATTCTTGGGTACCTAATGAAAGTCATAATGTAAATTACTAATAGGAAGGGTTGGTATCTCCGCTTAGAGAGTTTTGTATACGCTACTTTCAAAGTTCAACTACCTCATTTAAAAAATATATCAAGTATGTCGAAATGTTTGAAGACAAATACCGATTTTCCGCCATTAGTTTTGCGTGGGACTATAAAATATTGCGGTCACGTTTTTTTTATTAGAAATAACGTAAATAACAAAAGTTTTATAAATAAATAAGTGTGAAAAGTTGTACCAACATCAAGATAAAAAATAATAGAAAATACGAAAGATAATAGCTAAAAGAAAAGAAATGCACTGCAAAAAGTCTAAGGAAGGGAAGATAATATATCGATTCATCCATCTGTTGTTTTTAGTGAAGTTAAAGAGCTAAAAAGCTGAAAATATGGATGTTCAAACATAGGCAAAATGGTAAATGATACAAAGTGTGTAAAGTGGCCACTTAAACCTGGAAACCACTTGACCGGGTTGTGGTCCCGTGGTAGTATTGTGGACTCACGGGCTAAAGATCTGAGGTTCGAATTCCACTATACCACAAGTCGAATTTAATTTTTTCTAGCACAAATTATTTACGACTTTTTGGAAATGGTCTGAAAATTTAAATATTTGGTAAATAATAAAAACTCAATTTTTTCTCTTTTTCAAAAAAATAAAATAAAAACCACCCAATGACAGGTCATCAGCTTTCTAAATGACTAGATTCTATATTCCCATATCTAAAATGTTCTCCCTCCCTGTTGTAATTTGTTGATCTTAATGACTTCCTAGGGGGTGGAATCCAGTCTTTTGTCTACAAACATTTGGACGAACACAAAGTATTGTAATTAAACTAACTAGCCTAAGAAGAAGTTTTAAAGGTGGAAAATTGTTTTCAGGAACTAGTATGCGAAATAATTTATTCAAATAAATCTATTCACAACAATAAAGGTTTCAGCTCTTTAACTTCACTAAAATCAAAGGGTGAAAAATTTTAAGGAAAATGGTTTTTCAAACATAGGCAAAATGATGAATGTCAACACTGTGTAAAGTAGCCACTTAAACCAGCTAATGACAGGTAATAAGCCAAGTAAATGCCTAGACTTCCATATCCCCTTCTCTCAAATGTTACCTATCCCTGTTATAATGTGTCAATATCAAATGTTTGTCGTCGGGTGCTCAGACATAAGTGTAAATTAAAATTAAAATTCGAGAGTGCAGTTATAATATTGGATGCATATAAAATAACGAATGATTTACTTTTTTTATTCTTGTTTTTTAAGCTTAAAAAACTAAAAAATTTATTAATGAAAAAAAATTTACAATACCACATAAAATAGCTTAAAAAAAGCAAAAAAAAAAACATAATTAAATTAAAGAATATTTAAATGCTTTATGGTTGTATTGCTTTTAAGAAAAAAATAGTGGGTGCTTATAAATGCAACTAAAGCAAGATAAAAAATAAAAAGTACAAAAAAAAATATCTAGAAAAAATATTAAAATTAAATGTGCCTTATCTGGCACACAAACAATCAAACCGTCACGCCGTTTTTCCGTAGGGGTAGGCAGAGAAGATAGAACGCCATATCACTCTGTCTTTGCATACAGACCTCGCTTCCTCTACATTCATACATCTTCTCATGCACGCACCCCGATTATTCCTACTTTTGACATGTCCATCTTCAAGTATTTGATGGACTTGATCACGCCATGTCTTTCTCGGTCTTCCTCGTTTTCTGTATCCATCAACATTCGCATCGTAGATCATTTTAGCCGTTCTTTCGCTGTCCATTCGCTCTAGAAGTCCAAACCAACGCAGCACCCCTTTCTTGATTCTGTCGATAATGCATATCTCAGCCTTACACAGTTCACGGATCTCGACATTTACATACCTATAATACATCGTTTTACCACACATTCACCCGAGGGATCGCATTTCGACAGCGTTCAACCTACTTTCATAATTATTTTTCTAATTTCATATTTCGCTCCCATTCATTAGAGTTGGCACTAGAACTCTAATGTGAACTGCTAGTTTTGCCTCCTGTTTTATTAAATTAACTGAAATATGTAAATAAAAGAGAGAAGGTGAAAGAAAAAACTAAACAAACGAAAGATAACTAAGATAATACTTATTTTTTATTTTTTTAAATCTGAAAGTTGGGCACACATAAATTTATTTCTATGCGTGCTCTAATAATAACTCAAATATCTTAACCTTAACACTTTGTATCCCGGAGCCGTATAAACAGGTGATTATATAACCACGAGTTGTGTCGCGGTCCCGTGTTTTCACGTGGTTTACTAGCTGTCTAAAAAAGTGCATTTTAATGCCATCTAGTGACTTTTATTAGTTATTTTTCGCTGCTTGTAAATTACGTAAAAACACGGGACCGGGACACAACGCGTGGTTATTATAATCACGTGTTTACACGGCTCCGGGATACAAAGTACAAAAAAAGAAGTGAGGCCCTGTATATCTGCGAATATTTCAATGTGGCTCTCCATAAAGATCAATGTTGGTTAAACTATCATACAAAAATGTTTCAAATAAATATGAGAAGTCTCAATTAATTTAATCCAGAATTTTTATAATTATGACACTTTTAAGAAACCCTTCACAAAAAAGGAATTTTTACAAAAATGGACCGGGCAAAGGGTAAATTCTACGTGTATTCGGATGTTTTTTCTCTACATAAATTCTTTTTCCCATATCATATTTGTTTAGAGCCTTATACAAATTCGAATTTTGTCACTTCATCATTTCCCTAAATGGAAGTCTGATTTTTATCTTTTGATTTTTTATCTGGTATTGTGATCACGTTCATGTTGGCTTTGATATTTTTTTTACCGAAATTCTAAATATTTTTTTAGAATTAACAGTATTAAAGTTTTACGTAAAAAGTTATAAAGAGACTGCACTTGAACTACATGCTAGAACTGAGTGACTTCGTCGAGCTGGACTGACCGGCTGAACTGAACTTATTGAGCTGACTGACTGGCGTTGCCACGCCCTGTAGTCTCTTTATAGGCGACGTTCCTTTGTAGTTCATTTAGACATGGTAGGGACGATGTGAATGTACTGCTGAACGATGCTCCCGATTTCGTGTGCAATACTGATAGAGTTGAATTAAATGTGAAATTGGATTTTCTAGAAAATGATGACATTGCTTTCTTCGGTCATCGCACTATTTCAGGTGAAACGTTTTAGCACGTGTGTGTCATCGATTTTGGACTATGAACCCTATATATTGTAATGTTTATCCCTTTAAATTGTATAAATGGACAATGTCCGTAAATAAATAAATAATACAAAATATAAAGTCATTATTCATTGATGACGTCAGGCTTTTCCTTACACGAGTTTGTGACAGTAAATTTGTACCCATTCCGTTTTATTTTTTCGTTCGTGGTCTTGAAGATAGACGTGTATACCATTACTTGATTCAAATGAAGATTAGAAGGCTTTATTTTGTGACTACATTACGATTTACCCGGGGTAATTTCGCTCCCAGAGGGGAGTACATAGACATTGACAATAATTATGCTTATTAGAAACACGTGCATCCAAGAACATACAATTGAAATCTGTTATGGCCTTTATTGATTTATTTTTAGTTTTTTATTAAAAAAAGATCTTTACAAAATAAGTATAAAATTAAAAAGAATTGGTACATACATAATTAACAATAACGTTTCTATTTCTCTTATAGAGTAAAAACTCGTGTTTAGCGAGGGAGTTCGTTTACATCTGATTTATGTCTAAGTAACACAAGAATATGTGTCATAGTGGATGAAGAATACAGTTCTGTGTGTGAAATAAAACCAGAACACTGGACGAGTGTTTTCCACTCGGTGCTGCTCTCCGGTAAGAGGAAATCTAGTAGAGATACAAATGTCCACCTTGTTTTGTAGTGGTCGGTGCGTTTGCCTACTATTCTCGAGGTCCTGGGTTTGGTTCCTGGCAGGGTGGACGTGAAATATTGATTTTAACGGGTGTTTTGAATTAAATATTTTATTCTTCCTTGACTGGCACATGAAGCGTCCGTCTCATCGTTTTACATTCATGTGCAGATGATTAAAATACGCTTTATAATCTTTACAAAATGCAAAAGGTATAGTTTTTTGCAGTTGACATTGTTTGTGTAGAGATAATTTAAGTTTTATAAATTAAATTTTAATAAAATATTCAAATATTAAATTTACTAAACATTATAACTCTTCCATCTGTTGACTTTTTAAAGTAAAAGTGCTAAAACTTTTCTTGGTGATGCAGTACTTTATACACCAATGTGTGCGGAAAGGGGACTGAAGGTGATAAATATGAGAATAATACTTATATTTTGTCATTTTAGTTGTGCTAATACATATTTTTATAACAAACTTTTTTCATAATAATGCCCAAAAAAATCACTAAAATTTTCACGGTGAAAAATGATAGGAAAAATCCTGGAGGACCAAAAAAAAAAGTAAGTAAACAAGTGAACTTCAGATTTAGAAATATTTGTCTCTAGCTACCGAATTTCATACGAAGGTTGCAACGCAAGCCAAGGAGTTTCCCGGTACCCGCATCTCCAAAGCTAATCCGATCCAATTACCCAGGCAAGTTGATTATACGGCCCATGGTACATAATGCGCCCTCGCGCAACAAAATGGCTCCGCTCCGTGGTAATTAATTGGCTGCAAGACAGGCCAGCTGACCTAGCGACAGTAAAGGACTGGATATTTTATAAGAACTGAATTATCGTGTAACACGAAACATCAAGTAATACATTCAAGTTTCTTCTCAAACATAACCATAATACAAGCTTCACGTCTAATGATGGCTTGGTAGTACCAAAAGTATGTAATAAATATGGAAATAGAACTCTCAAATATTTAGTACCTAGAATTTTTAATTTATTACCAAAAAAACTTAAATTTAACTCACATTGTAACAAGAGCAAAATAAGAGAGTGGCTACTCGATCAAGAGTTTATATATGAATAGTAGCTTAGGTGTAAATATTTTATTTTTTCATATATTTTCTTGTATTTAAAAAATAAATTTACATATTATTATTTGTCTAAACATGTTTATTCTGATCTTTCCGGCTGTTAATTTTATATGTTATTCATTGTTTTTATAAATGTAAATAATGTTATTAAGTCAGTATAAAATTAATCTTCACCAACAAGCCACAAAAAGTGGCTTGGTGGGATTTTAGTTTTAGTAAAAATGTAAGAAGTGAAATT
Source organism: Micrasema longulum (assembly GCF_059751315.1). Lineage (NCBI taxonomy): Eukaryota > Metazoa > Arthropoda > Insecta > Trichoptera > Brachycentridae > Micrasema > Micrasema longulum. The sequence goes on from NW_028279749.1 coordinate 54,716, forward strand.
TTTTTAAATTGTAAAAATGTATAATTATTCTATTAAATAAATAAAATAAACAAATAAATAATCGGTAGCCTTGTTGCGCCAAGAGGCCTTCGAATTTTGAGAAATTATTTGTAATTTAATTCTTCTTCCGGTGCCTTGTTACATCCCCCGACGTTGGCAATCACTACAGTGAAAGCTCTCTTATATTCCGCAGCCAGGACGACGGCTTACTGTAATTCTCGCCAAAGTAATTCCTGGGAAAAGATGACCAAAGTGGTTTTCCGTTGCCTTCTCTGGTGAATTTTTCTGTCGGGGTTACCTTCCCTTAGTTGGTTAGTTTTGGTTTTTGAGGCGCCAGAAACTCGCCTTTTATCCTCTCGATATCAGCTGTCTTATGAGTGTTATCTTATTGCCCAGGCTTTGCAACGTGGATGCTATCAAGTTGCACTAGTCTGTATTGTTGCCGTTGGAATGTCACTGGGAGTTTGCAGCATTTTATAGAATCACACCCTCCAGCAAGATGTGACTTACTGCAACCCTACCAACAGTTTGAACCCCAAATTTATTTATCAATTAAAAACTCTTCTTAGTAAAAAAAAATATGCCGTATATATTTAAGCTAGATTTCTAAACGTCCGTGCGCTCTGTAGGTGCAAGACGTGTTGTTATCTAGCGTGTTTATTGAGACACGCTCACAGAGATGTTGTTACTTTACAGTCACGTCACGCGAAAGTAAATATATGACAATAAATAAATTAATTAGTCAGTCATTCCTTTAGTCCATATATAGTTGTGTTGGAAAAAAAACCAGAACCCCGAAAGGGTATTTTTTACTTAAATGGCTACTCCCTGGTAAAAATCCTGAAAAGGGTGTTATGAGGTGAATATTGGAGGGCATAAGGTCCGGGGTTCGATTCTCAGCAGGATCAATGTGAGATATTTGTTTAAGGGGTGAATTTTTACAGCAGTATTTCACGGTTCCTGTACTGAATCTGAAGCGTAAGTAAGTTTACCTTTTGTCCCAGAAAATCTTGATTTATTTTGCAAAAAAAAAATCTCACCCCTTGTATCGTAAAAGTTCACAGGTAATACAGGGGAAATATGTAGGAAATGGTTTGATCCGATGGAATGGGTAGGGAGACTTGACGCATACTCTCCCTATGTGTCCCAATAAGGGAGCATCGGGACATCCAGGGAGGTTCTCTCCCTGACACGGTGACCCGATTGAACCTATTTTTCCATTGTGATGGGCTGCAGAGAGGCATCCATGATACCTCTCTATTAGATTTATGTTTTTTTATGATCATGAAAAAAAGATGTATGCATGATTAGAAATTTTCATTTCAAAACCAATTTTTAACTATTGTGAAAGATACGAGTATTTAAAATGAAATAATGTTTGGGAAATACAATGCGATGCATTTGACCTTTTCAGTACACTTTTAACATCACATTTTTTCTACTAAAGCAAAACATAATAACTCTCACATTAAACTTTTTTTTATTTATTTATTATATATACGGCCTAAGCCAATTACAACAGTTACATGAAGAAACATAAATGCAAGAAAATGAACAAAAAGAACATAAAACTATTTAGCAAAGACAAACAAGGGCAAAACAATAATTGTGTACAATGTATTCAAAAAAACGAAAGACCTAAAACTTTGAGATAAACCATGCCAATCCAACTTCATCCCACACTGTTTAGTCACGAAGAGATCTACAAAAAGCTGGAAGATCTATCCAAAAAAATTTCAAGTCGTGTGATGCATTGATTAATCTACACATTCTGGACATTGGGGTATAAAAACCAAAGTTGCTCTTAGAAGATTTTATAAATAGCAGATTTTGACTTCTGGTGACACGGTTGGGAACATGAAAAGAAATTGATTGTAACAGAGATGGGGCATCACTTAAAGCATTAAGTATTTTGAAAATTCATTTAAGGTCCATCTCAGTTCTACGTCTCTCCAATGAAGACAGATTAAGAGATTGCTCTTTTTCAAAATAGGAATAATTACCTCTTTGTAATCCAAGCAACCATGCCAATTTTCTTAGAAAACGGTGTTGGACAGACTCGATATTATCAATATGAGTCCTGTAGAATGGAGACCAAATAGGAGAAGCGTATTCTAGATGGGGTCGAACTAGTGAGCAATAAAGAGTTTTGATGGTATTAATATTTTTGAAGTCCGCCGTAGATATCATTATTGAAATCACACAGCCGTTAACAAAATACAAATAAATATGTACTATTCCCTGCTTCCTCTACCTTTTATTATATTCTTCTATTGTTCCTTCAAAATTATTTCATTATAACAATACTTGTTGGTGTTAGTTTCTTATAGCATGTGTCCTATTAACACGTTGATTTAGAATTTTTGTGCAACTACTGTAATGGAGGTGTAGGAATATATTCTATATAAACCATTTAAAGTTTATACAGTAGACACTTTTTACAAATTTATAAAGAAGAAAAAATAAAAGAATTTGGGATGAATAAGTCACTCAGATACCAAAAGATATTAAAATCCCTAAATTCCACACAAGTCATGGTCAAAATAACTTCATCTTCAAAGGTATCAAAAATAACAATAATGAGCTGAAAACTATTGAAACTAATATATCAATAAACAAATTCAAAGTAAATTTAAAGAAATTTTTTGAACCCGTGGGAAAACTGCATTCTATTTGTATTAATATTAATGTATTGTAATTTTCTTTTTTTCTTTTTACATCCTATAAATTTTTTTTCTCACGCACTCGTGGATTCAAAATTATATCAATTCTAATAAAAAAAGTAACTATAACAGTGTAAGTCACTCTCGAAGCACGATAGCTAATCCTATTTTTGGAGAGTTGCAATTATAACATTAACTAGATGTGTAAAAGTAGATTTGTAGTAAAAAAAAAAAGAACAAGTAGGTACCATCAATGAAAATAAATTGATTAATAAAAAATATAAAAACATAGTGGGATTTGCACGTTAGTGTAATTAGTGCCCTGACGAAGAGACGGGTACGTCTCGGAACCTGTAGAAATGAAAAAATGGGTAAGTGATTACATAGAAACATGCATTATTTTTTTTTTTAATGTTTGATAGTACACAAAGTAAATGCTTTAAACATTAATAACAAAAAATATTGCAAAACTGTTTGTTTAATCATGCATTTTTTTCTCATTTTACAATTTTATTTCAGTTTTATATTTGAGTTTGGTCCTGCTAAAATAATGAATCGAATGTGCATTCAGTACTTTTATTGGGCTTTTGTGTTGTGTTTTATTCCAGTTTCATTGAAAATTCCTCCAATAGCGAAAAATAAATTATTGAAAATCCTAGTACAGGAGAATTTCATTTTATTTCTCTAGTAGAACACTGAAGATAGGTTTCAACATCGGTATACAGTTCAGAATTATTGTTTTGTTTATTTTAGTTAAAAAACATAATTCACAACCCTCTACGCTCCAAAATACATTGCTGAGAATTTCATTTACATTTCTGATCATGGTCTTTCGGTTCGCTCCTTTCGGGAAGTAACTCGTTCCATTCCTCGAAATAGCTCATCATTTTTTTCTGTTCAAGGTGCTTGACTTTGGAATGAGCTACTTTTTCGTATAAAAAAATGCACCCTCTCTAGCTACCTTTAAGAAACGCCTGAAGCATCATTATAAATCCTAAGAATCCTGACCTTCCTATATTTTATTATTTTTTGAAATATATATTTTTATCCCTTTTCTTTCCTTGGTTCATCTTTCTCAATCCTTCCAAACTCATTATCTGATTCATTATTCATTATTGAATCCAATTTCTATACTTCTTCATAGACCAGGTGGATTTATCAATAATATTTTGAGTTTGTCCAAATTTTTGTAGACAAGTACTGGATTCAACTCCCTAGGGAGCTGTTTATATTAACATGTTACAACAGAGATGAAGAACATTTAAGAGAAGGTAATATAGAAGTCTAGGCATCTACAGGGCTTATGACCTGTCAATAGCTGGTTTAAGTGGCCACTTAACACACTGTGTAACATTCACCATTCTGCCCATATTTGAACATCTATATTCCTTCAATTAATTTATCTGTTGATGTTTGTGAAGTTAAAGAGCTAAAACCTTTATTTATGCGGGTGAGATACTTTTATTTAAGTTAACATATGCAAGTCTTATCTCCCCATTAAAAAACAGTTGTTATTTTTTATAATTAAGTTTTTTTTTCATGTATGTATTTTGGTTGAGCAGATAATTTGTTTCAATGTATTTTTGCCAGAATAATCATATTATGTAAGTAGATACTGGCTAATTTTAGTTTTGTGAGGTTGCTACGCCTCATGGAACATTTTTTGTTTGGCTACACTGTTTGGCCCGCGCGCTCCTCTTTGTTTTTTTGACAAGTTATGTCCGCACGCATTTCGAATTATTGAAGTATTTTTGCTATTTGCCGTTTGAGTTATAACTTCACCTTAACTCGCACAACGCCGCATATTTATAATCAATCCATCGCCGTTTGCCATCATTCGCCGCCTCCAGATGAAATTGTGTGCCTGCAGTGTTCCTGATCACCAGTTTCCCTGATAGCGTGAGCTGATCGCCGACAAGGAAGAGGACTCAAACCAGGTTAGTCAGTGTTATTACATGTTGATTTTCTCTAGTCTGAGTACATTTCCAATAGATTGTTGGCTGCATCCACTATCTCATATTGTCAGTTTGGAGAATTAACTAATTATTCCGCCATCATAAATTTATTTTTAAAACGCAAGGCGAATTCTATTTACACGGATTCACCATATCTTTTGATATATATTTTCGTTATTAAGTACAAATTTTTGACCAACTCCTAATTTGATTAGTCTTTTTTTGGGCTGGTTGAGAAATATTACTTTTAGCAATAAGTCCGCCAAAGTCCTTATTCTTTGTTCTTGACGATTTGAATAAATAAATAATTAAAATCACATTTACAAAGTACCTACACACAAAAATACAGTGTATAATGTATCTTTTTATTCATATTAATCTATTTTATATTTTTAATTTTACAGTAGATACACATTTTTCACATATCAACACCTCCTACGTATAATGTCGTAACCCACAAAATGAGACTTAACAGGAGACGGATTTAAACATATTTTTCCCAATATAAATCTAAATAAAGATAGATTTTCGAAAAAAAAAATATTTCATAAATATTTTTTTATATATGTATACTAAAAACTCAAAATATTAGCGTTTTTTTTTTAATGCACGTGCCATACTGTACTTTGAAAAATACAATGTTTCTCCATCCTTGTTGGAAAATATTGCTTTTAGCAATAAGTACGCCAAAATATTTGGTATTTGTACAGTTCAAATAAATAAATAAATAAATAAAATTGTTATTATTAGAACATCATTTTTGGGTAGAAAATCAACCCTGAATAAATTCCTGATAATATAAATACAATATTGAATTCAAAGATGTCTTCATCTTAATCATTGAAGTAAAATATTTTAGTTGCTGATGACTGATTTATTGGGTTTATAATACTTGTACAAATAGTTTTAAAAAACTAGGTATGGCTTATTCAGGGCGTCATTTATATTCTGAATTCAGAGGATTTAATTAACTTGTCATCGAATGTATTCCGAACATCAAAGGTTAGGGTTTCAATGCCAAACATGACTCCATTGAACGGAAATGAGTTATTTAATTATTCAAGATCAAAAAAGGCAACTTAAAATGGCAAATGTACCACAAATAATAAAATCCTCATAAACATTTCCCTATGCACCTCTTTGATACCAAGTGGTGCATAGGGAACTGCTTTGGAATTCCACTTGCGTGTCTTGATCACTTGATACATCCAATCGAGATGACCAGTATAATTACAAGAAGGATAAAATGTAAAAATATATTTATTTATATTTATGTATGTGTGTGTATATATTAGGGTGATGCTTAAAAATGAAAGTTAAAAAATTCAACGGTTCACCCTCCCATTTTGATCTCTCATATGTAAAACGGAGTTAACTAAAATTTTGTTGGATTTCATTAAGTTTTAGGGGTCGCTACCAGGCTTTAAATTTCATAAAAATGTTCAAAAAAGATTTTGACTCTGATGTTCATATCTATCACAGGCCATGGGGTGTTGACCGACTTCCAGTTTTAGTTTCTGGTAAAGGGGTAGATCAGCTTCTCTGCATTCCAAAACTTGAGTCTGCTGAAGGTGAAAAAATTGCATCAGCAGTTTATGAATCCCTCCTTTCATGGGGTTTACTCAATAAAGTAAAGAGTATGAGTTTTGACACAACCCCTTCTAATACCTGGTCTCAAAAAGGGGCTTGTATTCTATTTGTGCAGAAAATGGATAAGGAAATGCTCTGACTAGCATGTAGGCATCACATTATGGAAATTATGCTGAAATCAGTTGTTCAAAGTGAAATTGGGCCTCCGTCTGGACCAGATAATTTATTATTCAAAAGATTTCAGAAAAACTGTCAATTAATCAATAAAGAAGAGTATACGACGTTAGAAACTGATAAAGAATCTACTGAAAAGCTCCAAGATGTGAAAGATGAAATAATCAGTTTTGCTAAGAAACAATTGATAGAATATCAGCCCAGAAATGATAACAAGGAACTCTTGCAACTAAGCATTATATTTTTGGGAGGAGAACTAGAAAATGGCGTGTCATTTAAAAAGTCTGCAGGTCTTTACCGAGCTCGTTGGATGGCAAAGTCTATCTACTCTCTGAAAATATTCTTGTTTCGAGAACAATTCAGATTGACAAAACATGAGGAAAAAGGTTTGCGAGAAATCTGGATTTTCACAGTTTAAATCTACATTAAGTTTTAGTTCCAAGCTCCATCAGCTTGTTCAGCCCCAAAAAACGACTAGAATTCCTCAAAGATTTAAAAAAGTGTAAGAATGTAAACCCTGTCATAGCTAGAAAAGCAATAAATAAAGTATGTGGCCATTTATGGTATGTCTCAGAGGAACTTATCGCCTTATCATTTTTTGACGACAAAGTGGGAAATGAAACTAAGAAGAAAATGGTGAAAGGTCTACAGAAAGAAGGAGCTGATTTTTGCCCGAAAAGAATTAATGTAGACATTGAAAACATTGGTAATAAAAATCTAGAAGATTTTGTCACTAGTAGTAACACCAAACAATTATTTTCTATTACCGGATTAAGCTCCGATTTCCTCAAGAAAAAAGTTGAAGACTGGATCAAAGACAAGGAATATATTCAAAGTAAAGAAATAGTAACAAAATTTAAGGTAGTCAATGATACCGCAGAGAGAGGGGTGTCTTTAATCCAAGAATACAACAAAATACTGACCCTAGATGAAGACCAGAAGCAGTATATTTTGCTTCTTGTGAAGTCCTTCAGACAAAAGTTCCCGAACTACAAAAAAGCAACTTTGCTGTCTGCATAATGAGTTTTTTACGTGTTAATTGTGCATCAAAATCTTTTTGAGGACTCTAAACAACTAATATAAGCTTATATTAATTCTGTAATAAGTTTTTTTTTAATTGTGACAATTAAAGAAATTTTGTAAAAATCTGTGTTTTTTGTCTAATTTTCCTCTTGTTTGTTCACATCCCGAAAGTAAATTGTAACACATATATGATACAAAATTAGCTTTGAATAACATATATGGACCTCAAAACCTCATTTTAGGTTTTATTATGTAAAAAAAATATAATTTTACAATAAATACTTTTTTTTTAAATAATCACTTTTTGGGAAAATGTTAGATTTTTTAAATCTTTAGTAGCGACCTTTAAATTTTTCTCAAAAAATCTCAAAAAATTAATTTAGGTTTATCTTGTTAGGTAGAACAAAATGGGAGGGTGACTTAAGAGAAAAGAAACAAAACATATTTTTGGGTCTTTTAAGCATCACCCTAGTATATATGTATGAATATTTATGTGGGTATGTGTATATTTACATATATATATGTATGTATGCATGTATATGTGTGTATGTACGAATATCTATGTGTGTATGAATGTTTATAAGGGTGCACACGTGTGTGTGTATGTATATGGAGATATATAAATAAATGTCTGCCTTAGCAAGGGTCTTCTCCTACTAGGCACTAATTTATAAAATATCTTTTTTTTTTTTTTTAAATAGCGAAAAAATTACCATTTTAAAAATTCGTATATTTGATATGAGTGAACGCGCAATCCACTTCACTACGAAACGGATTTATCTGCACTCAATTTCCTGTTCCGTGATTTTTTGAGTAGTCATCGAGTCCTAAACGCTCGTCCAGGGTTCTGGTTTTATTTTACAGACAGAACTGTGTTCTTCATCCGCCTGGACTAAGACTTGGATTTCAGAAGTCAATTGGTTCAGCCGGATGAATCTCGCCTACATGGTAAAGGTTTCAGCTCTTTAATTTCACAAAAGTCAACAGATGGAAATGTTCAGGAAATGTGGATGTTCAAACATAGGCCGAATGGTGAATGTTACACAGTGTGAAAAGCGGCCACTTAAATCAGCTAATGACCGGTCACTAGCCCCGTGAATGCCTTGACTTCTATATTCCCTTTTCGAAAATGATTTCCCTCTCCGTTGCAACAAATTTAAATATGAATAACTCCCTAGAGAGGAAATCCAGCCACTGTCCAAATGGACATACTCAAAATATTGTCAATTGAAGTCAATTAAAATCTTATTGATATTTAAAACTTTAACTTCGTTGTGTTTTTAATTTTCTAGTAGTGAGTTATTTACAACTTGTTGAAAATGGCCCTCACAATTAAATATTTGGGTAAATCATAAGAACGCAAATATTTATTTTATTTAAAAAAAAATTTTAAAAAAAGCATGCGTTCTTGCTGCACCTTAGTTATGCATTTTTGTATATTCTTTTTTCACCACATCAGGCCAAGAGGCCTAATTACAGCAAGGAATTACATCACACAACATCCAGGCATGAGAAAAATCACTTTTCTTTACATTTTTCTTACCGGGAATCAAACCCAGAGCCTTCCGTGCGTGAGTACTAATACTAATACTAAGACCGCCAACTAATAGTAGTTAGGTAACCATGGGGTAAAGTGTATGGTGGGGTTTACATGTTATTGTAATTATTGTCCTGGCGAAGAGAAGTTTACGTCTTGAAACCGGTAGACATATAAAATTAGGTAAGATGTTATTTGTAATATTTATTCAATCAAGATCAGTCAAAATATCAATTAGGGTTGAATTCCTAGAAGTCTTATCTAATGTTTACTTCCAAACGTGTTGTGGGCAGGTGGTCACGTGACGACGTAAATGGTTTGATTAACCCTTTACTGTTATGCGAATGTTATCATAACATTAGGAAACTAAGTACAATATTCATTATTATCCTCTTTTACATAGACAGTATAATAATGTTTTTTTTTTAAGAGTAGCTTATTTGTTGTCTTTTTTATTTTGTCTTTTTTACAATGTGAAATGTAAATTTCTTATAAAATGCATACGAAGCGGGGGAGGGGCGCGGGCGGGGCAACAACAACACATTCGGTCACTGGAAAGTAAGTCGCCATGGAGTGTTTCAGCGGTGCGAACCGTGCTTATTGTGTGCGCGAGTTTTATCGGAACAATGATTCGGCAACCATTGCGCAGCGTAAATTTCGAGAACATAACAAGCTACAAAATTTTCATGACACTCCATCGATTCAAAAAATCAAGAACTGGATTGCAAAGATTAAAGAATACTATTCGACGTTAGATAAACAGCGGTCGGGTCGACCGAGGACATCTCAGACGGAAGAAAACATCGTCAGAGTGTTACGGTCTGTGCGTGTGAAAATCCTACCTAGTCTACTTGTAAGTGTTCCAGATCATTAAACGTATCCCGAACATCGAAACGGGGGATTTTAATGAAAGATTTACATATGCACCCTTACAATGTTAAATTTGTGCAGGAATTAAAAAGCAGTTTACCCTATCCTGAGACTAAACGCGTGGCATCATACGCCCTTATTTTTTTGAAGACTGCAGAGGTCGCGCTGTTACAGTTACTTCAAAGCGATATGTAGCTATGATCGAGGGTTTTTTACATCAGAGTTGCAGAATTTTTATGGCTACAATACGCGGACTTGGTTTTAACAAGATAGAGCGAAAGCCCATATTTCTAACTCCGCTATACCCGTCGTTAGTCAACTTTTCCCTAACAAAGTGATCTCTTGACGAGGAGACATAGCCTAGCCACCACGTAGTCTGGATCTAACCCCGATGAATTTCTTCTTATGGGGTTATCTTAAAAGCAAAGTTTAAGATACAAATCCGCGGTCAGTCAATGCCCTAAAATAAAGTATTTACAGAGGAACGGCGAACATCACGAAACTGACGTGCCGCTCAGTCATCGATAGTTTTAGACGTCGCTTACAGGAGTGCCCCGATCGTAACGGGCTACATTTGGATGTTGTAATTTTCAAAAAATAATTCCCATTTTATGTAGATTAACACGAAACAAAAATATTTCCCTTTTTTTTATCAATTAATAATTTACATTTCAAAGGACTTATGGGCCACACTGTATATACGGTGTTTCAGGGCCAGACCGCGAAACTTAAGAGGAACATTTATCACAGTAAACTTTTTTGATTTTTTTAAACTCCATCTTAGAACAGGCTGAGCCATGTTAGATGGAGACTATCCTAACTAGAGGACGCTTCTTATTCATTTTAAAATTCACCTTTTTTCTATGGATTCCCTGGTATTCAATATGTATACTGATTTATGCAATAAATTTATAAAATAAAATATATTAAATCCTTACATTTTTTTCCAAAACTTTTTTACATATTTTTATGTTTTTGAAAATGGAGTATATTTTTAATTTCTCAGCCTAGCGTGCCATTTGAAGGCCCTACACCAACATCTACCCGACAAAAAAATAAACAAAACGCAAGGATCCAACGAAGTTATACCCACCGGACGCGGACAAGGGAAGTGGCTAGGTAGAAGAGGGGTAAAGGAATGAAAAAGAGATCCTTGTCCGAGAAATTAAGAATTTTTTCCATTTTTATTTATTTATTTAAAATCGTTTTAAAATAAAAAATACTAGGACTTTTTTAAGGGTTATCGTGAAGAATCTTCCTCTGAACTTTCACGGTCAGTAGCTCAATCACAAAAAACTATCGACGTGCTTAAAAACATGCATTTGAGCGATCACAATGAAAATGCTTCAGTTATCGCAGTCATAAGTCAACGCGTGTGTCGGTTTATTTTTTGCTTTCCTCGTAAATAAAAAAAGTTTACTGGCACAAAATCGGTGTTTACTATAAAAAAAATACAATATATTAAATTAACAAAATAGTAAGGAGTATATAATACAAAAAAGTTAAAATTAAATTACAATTACTGCGGCGACTGCTTTTCTTGACATTTGGCTTGCCAACGGCCGGCTAAATGCAATAAATAGCATGATTAAATAATAAATAAAAATAGCAGTTTTGGAATATTTTCCATATGTACACGGGTAAAATTCAAATATGTGTTTGCGCAACAGGAATATACGTCACTAAACGTAAATATTTTGACAAATATTTTGACATATTAGGTTTTCACGGATGTTCCATTGCGATCGCGAATACGATAAACAACCGTGGTGAGAAATTGTTATCACATCGCTTATTAGCACGTCGATAGTTATTTGTGATTTAGCTACTGGTCTGAAACACCGTGCATTCTGCAAAAGCTATGTTCCTTCTTACCGCTCTAACTATAGTTTGAGGATCTGGTGGGATAATCAAAAGTTTTACACTTTACTGTCATCATTTATCATCACATTTCTTTCGTTTTTCCCACTATCTCCTTGTTTTGCCCCTTTTCTTTTATTTCAATTTATATCAAGAACATTGTTTCAATTACTTTTTCATTTTTATGTAGTTTGAACCATCGGTTTATTTTATTAAAATTAAGTGAATACATAGAATTGGATGGCAAGCCCTACAATTCATTAGACTTTTCATATAGTTTCTAAGCATAAACATTTAACATATATTTTCATTTTCATTTTCATTAGCACACAGAAGAGATATGTTTGATCAAATCCTGCTTTATAAAATTGTCAATAATAAATTCGATTCCCCGGAACTCATTAATCTACTTGCTTACCTCCAGGCCAACTAGACTCTCTGATATTTTCTATATTCGTAAATTTAAAACTAATCATCGGAAACATTCCACGATCCCTCGTATATGTGAAACATTTAACAAAAAATTTAATAGTCTTGATATATTTAACACTCCATACAATATGTACAGAAGATAATTAATAGGCTTGATTCATGCTCTTCATTCATAATTCATTTAATCATTAAATCAAATGCAATTTTCCACTCTCACTTTCCTTCAATCATCCTTTACCGCTCCTTATCAATTTCCTTCTTTTCCTTTCCACTATCTCCTTGTTTTGTCCATATTTATCTTATTTTAATATATAGTATATTTATTATTTATATAGTTTAAACTTCAAGCCGTCGTCGCTTTATTACAGTATTATTTAGTGAATACATATAATTGGATGGCAGGCCCTACTATGTATACATTTTATATAGTTTTTTTTAAAAATATTTGTTTAACCTGTACATCTGTTTGTATTCGAAATAAATAAAATAAACAAAAAATTAAATAAAATAAAAATAAATAAATAAATATACATCTGTGTGTATTCGAAATAAATAAAATGTATATTTTATCCATTTTAGAATATTTACTTGATGTAGTGCGGAAAAAAAAGTATCGTGATTTTGAGCTTAATAAAAAAACTTGAATAATAGGAAAATACCCTATTGGCTCCAAGTAAAGCTTACATCCCTCGCGCGTGGTTTTCTTTGAGTAATCTCATTTTATTTCGTTTGGAACAATCACGTTTATGAAAAGTTCAATGTAACTTCATTAGCAGATCACATTATACCGGACAATTACTAAACGTGCTCGCTTTGTGATTCACGAAAAGCTAAAAGGACACACGTGTTATTATTGGAGAAGTAAGCCTTGTATCCTGGTCGTGAAAAATTTTCATTTGTTCTTTGTTACCACACCGAAATACGGATAACGCAGGGGACATGAAAAAAAAAACAAAACTGAGTAATTTAAAGATTCAATTAAAATTTAAATCAACTGAAACATCAAATTAAAAACATACTTAAAATAATTACTGGAAAAAGGGCAATATTTTATGAATCTCAAAAACAACGCATAAAAAATTACTTTAAAAGTATTTACCTTTGTGAAAATAATTTTGAAACCGAAAGAACTTACTAAAAGAAATTTAAAAGTACGAATTTAAATTAATATGAATAAAAAAACACGCTGAAATGCCAAAGCATTTTCAAAAAAGAAAAAACATATATATTGTATGGAATTTAAAAAAAAACAGATGAAATTAGACAATAAATAAGTTCTCACAATATAAAACTGCTATTGAGAAATGGATAGTGCAGGTGAGTTGCGCACGGGTCGATGAGTGGATCAAGCCAAATGGGTAAAATGTGTGTACTGTTTATGAAATTTGTTCTATTAGTCTATATGAATTGGCTATTTTTTTAATATGTTTTTTATTGTTTATTATGATAATGATAATTAGGTTAATTGGATGAATTACGATTTTTTTATTGTTATTTTTATGTTAACTTTGTTAAATAGCTAATCTTAGGCATGTTTCACAGTTTGTAATGAGTTTCCCTCGGCACGGGACACCTCAGTTAGGGAACATTATTCTGTATAAAAAAAGAATACAAACAATGAAAAAGTATAAAAAAATAAATAAAAGCAATAATAAAATTAATTTAAAAAATAATAACAAAGCAATATTTAGAAATAAAAGACGAATGATACTTTAATCCACAAATGATGCTACTATTTGCAAACGCTGCAAAATCCATATTTCTTTATTTTGAGCAAATCACAAAAAAAATTATACAATACTTAACTTCAACTTTTTTTTTAAACTTCAATTTTTTATTACAATCAGTAAATATTTTATACGTAAGCAGTGATGACATAAGCATGATTATGTCAAGAAGCAGTAGTTAAATAATAAATTTAATTTTACACATTCCAACTTTACAATACTCAAGTAGAGGTTGCCATGTTTGCAACAAACCCGATAATTTAAAAGTCAGGTTCTTTCAAATAAAGCCGTATTTTTAACTGACAATGTTAAAATTAATTATTTTGGTTTTATAACATAAGTTTCAATAAATGTAAATATTTGTATAAAACTACATACCGATTTTTCTTTGTCAACCAGTTTCGAGACGTTCTTGTCTCTACGTCAGGACACTAATTACACTAACATGCGAATTACATTATACACCTTTACCACAGGAGAAAGAGGTTGAGTCTGTATTTACTATTGAGAAAAAGTTACAGTAAGGAAATTCAGTGTTATGGGAAATCGGATGTAAACATGTTTTCTTATCCGCTGTAAAAATTCATGCATTGGATTTTACGGCGAAGTTTCTTGAAAATGTACGAAAAAATAATAAAACTGCATTGAATACGTCACTATTTCTTCTAAATCAACCAATGATAGTGTTGTGACAGTTTTCCGGTTTACGAGAAGCCAATTCACCTAACAGCAGAACTCGCTGAAGAGAACTTGCGACGTCACACGCGGAGTAATTTCAAAATTACAAAACTTTAAAATATCATATCTCTCATAATACTATACATATTTTTTTTAGTTTGAAACACTACTTCTTCATAACTTCAACACAAAAACACTTTTTCTACACTGTACTTGGCGGGTTTATTGTTTCATGGCATCTTCTTCTTATCAACCAAAAAAATAATTACAATGTTGAATTTTCAAAAAACCTTTACAGTCAACTATGATTAAGTAATTTAAAACATTGTACGAGTATCTACAACAACATCATAACTAAAGTAGAATACATTTGAATAAAAATGCCTTTATAAAAAAAATATAGCATTACAACATGTCCGAAATCGAACCCGAAACCTTGCATGGTAGGCAAACGCACTGACTGTAAGATTACGAGGCGAAAAAATTTAATATAAATAAGTCAAAATATTTACGTAGATATATGTGAATAAGCTTATAAGATTTTTCCGTATAAAATACACATTGTGCGAAGGAATTGACACTAAATATATATTTATTTTATCAATTAATAATGGTACATAAATGACACATGTATTTTTTTGTATTACAATCAACTTTTGTATTACAATAAATGTTTAGTGTTATAACTGTAACTTTACAAAAAAGGGACTTGCTATTATATACAAGCTTATAATAAATCATTTTTGAAATATAATAAATAAATTAGTTTTGCCTTTTAATAATGAAAATTTTTCCGATGGAATGATATATTATTTTTTAGATAAAAAGTAGCCTAAATCGATTCCTAATCTTTAACTGTTGCTTTGCAAAAAAACAACGTTCCTTTACTGTTTGGCGACGTAAAATTCTTTTTCTGTTTTAATATCAATTCATTTCCCACTAAGAATTCAGCTTTCCACAAAGTATTTTCCCAAAGAGTAGCTTATGACACTTGTTACCTCTCCAGCTATCAAGTCAATCAGTCGCTCCGTTGCAACGTGAAGAAAGCATAAACGAATGGACAAACACACTATCGTATTTATAATATAAATAATAATATGGATATGGATAGTTTAACGTCTGACTAACTCAAAGAACTCCAATCTTCAAAAATAAACATTTTACAGGAGGGTGAAATTATACTGTTTTTTTGTTTTTTAAAAAAATTTTTTTTTTGGGAGATTGGAGTTTTGCAAGTTAGTCAGACGATATGCTGCTATTGGAGCACCAAAAAAGTGCTCTATGCGCTATTTGGTGTGGATCGGGGAATGACAATGATGGTATATCTGGGTATTTTGCTTGATGAGAAACTACAGTTCACTTTTCATATCAATCAGATGGCTAATGATGGAATGAAGATGCTTGGATTTGTTTTGAGAGTAGCGTCAAATTTCGAAAATGTATTTACTGTGAAACAATTGTACTGCTCATTAGTAAGGAGTAGACTTGAATACAACTCTTCGGTTTAGTCTTCCTACTATGAAATTCATTCTCATGCTATTCAAAGGTACAAAATAAATTCTTGCGTTTTATAAATTATAAATACCTGTAGAATCCTTAAATTATGATTTCCTTAGAAATGAAATGAGATTACTTAAATTGTCTGATCGTAGAGTTATATTTGATTTGTTATACTTATTTAAAATAGTGAAATCAATGATTAATAGCCCTGCTCGCTTGAACTAATTCAAATTCGAATACCTGGTAGGTGCACTAGAAGTAAGGAATTATTTTTTTGCAACAATTCATGGACCAACTTCGAAATGCACTCACCTACGTAAAACATATTTATTTATTTGACACTTTATATACATATACAATAAATATACATATAAGGGCGGGCATATTGCCTTAAGGCAATTTCTTCCTACCTACCCAAACCGTTCAGTTTGAGAAAATTATAAATACACGGACATATTGAATCTTACAATTTTATACAAAAATTAAAAGCAAAGATTAACAAAAATAAATATATTTATAAAAAAAATAAAAATAACACTATACTATGAAGAGAGGAGAGGGGATGGGAAGGAAAGAAGAAGGATAAAGGAAGAATTTAAATATTTAGAAAGTGACATTTCAATCTTGACTTAAATGTAAATAATGAAGGGGCGTCTCTAACATTAGTGGGTAGATTATTCCACAGTCGAGCGGCTACTACTGTGAAAGAGGAGGCAAAAAAAATTAGAGCTATGACAGGGTATTAAAAGGGTTCTCTCGTTACTAGAACGAAGAGATAGTCCGTGTTTTGAAAGAGGTTGGATGAGCTCTCTCAGATAAACAGGCGAAGTGGGATTATTTAAAATATTGTGAAGAAGTGATAGAATGTGAATGTTTCTTCTATGCCTGATACTGAGCCAGTGTAGTTGCGTGCGATACTCAGTTATGTGGTCAAATTTGCGAAGATTAAAGATATAACGAATACAAATATTCTGCAACATAGGTATGGGAATAAATTAAAACAAATATTCGATATTTTCAATACAAATTCTGCTCATGAATTAAAACGTATTCTAACTCGTTATTTTTAAAAAAGTAATGGATTTATTTTTAAATTTATCTTCGTTTCCTGGAATACGTGATTTTTTATTTCTTTTTTTAACATGTTAGATATAATTTAAGTTGTACTTTGGTGGATTTATTGCCAAATAGCGATTTCTTCCAACTAACTGATAATGAGGGTTTTACTAAATAAAGGTACTACTTAGTTAATTAAAGTGTTTTTTTTTTGCTCAAAAAACCTATTATTTTTTAAGCACTAATGTTGTATTCATTTTTATTATTATTATTATCTCGTTATTCTCAACTTTACTGTGTTATATTTAAATTTAGAACATAAAATTTTCTCATGGTTATTGATATCTTTTATTGAGAGATGTAATGTTCCTTTTTTACTTTTTTGTTTTTTGTAAAATATGTTCACTAACTTTTTTAGTTTTAATTATTCTATTATTTCATACTTTGTACTACATGATTATTGTGCACTGCTGTGAATATTTCAGTAAATTGTTATTTTTTTGGAAAAGGTTCTTTAAACCGTTAATGTATAAATAAATAAATAAGTGGACTTTAAAAAAAAATGCTTTAATGAATAGAGCTTTTAAAAAGCTCGTGTATATTGTCACGAATTCATTAAAATACCTACTTTTTCTCCTTGCTACCTTATATGACCTAAATTACATGTTCGTTCAATTTAATCTAGGTCACAGGAAAGTGGATAGTTCCTGTATCTATCCGTTTATCAGTTTATCAGTTAAAACAAGGTCGGTAACGTAAATCTTCTATCATTCACTTGTATTTCATGACAATCCAGTATACTTAAAAAGACGCCTATGGCCATGCTTCAAGGACATTCAACCAAATTTCCTTGCAAAGCCCCAAATTTCAAGGAGACTTTCTAATTTACATAATAAAATATTAAGATCGGATCTCTTTTTACTGACCCTTTCCCCAAAAAACGAATTGGCTGAATTATTCAAATTACATGGTCAGCTTGAAGATATAGACATTTTAACAATATTCAGGATAGTATAAAATAATGGCAATTGTTCAGGATTTTACATTATAACTTAATGTATTCAAATTATACCATAAGACTGTTCATTTTCATCTAACGTTTCAATAAAAATACATTTTCGGTTTTGTATTTTTCCTTAGACTTATTAATTTATTTATTTTATACAAAATAATCGGCGAGTTTTTTGCTATTTAACATTTTCCTCCGACCAGTAAAAATAACAATATGGGTATCTACAAATAACGCGCTCAGACGACGATAAAAAATATAAATAACCTCATTTCTTGAATTCTTGTTTTTTTTTTCTACGGGTGTTTATTTATTTATTTTATTTATTTAATTTTATTTGGGATTTTTACAGCTATAACATAAACAAAATAAGAAGAAATATATTAACAATACTAGATTTAATTTTAAAAATCCTGAATGACATATAATGTATTTGAAAAGAGTTAACGTAATTGTATGTGTGTGACGTTTGTATTCATGTGTATGTGAATGTGTGTATGCGTGAATGAATGAAGGAGAGGGTACATTTGCGTATGGGAATGAATGAGGAAAAGGGTGCGGGTGTGTGGGTGCGTAAGTATTAAAAATAATTGTTTAAAACTTGTAATGATATTAAAAATGTTACAAGAAAGAGCTTGGTAAAAATTTTGAAACCTTTTTGTTAAAAATTAATTCAAGAAATGTTATAAATTGTGTTCCTATATAAATCAAAATTTGAAAAAAAAAATTATATGCTTTGTATGTCATTCATTCATTACTCGTATTATGTTTGTCATTCCTTCGATGCCTTGAGACTGTAAACAAGTGCTGTCTTTTCTTAAAAAAATGGTGTATGTTCGTTTGGTTTTCGATATATGTGAGAATGGATGAGATAATTCAGGAATTAAATGAGAGGAATAAGAGCTTACGTTTTCCTTCCTATGGCACTTGTTCCAGGACAGCACTCGATCGTTTTATTAGCACTTCGCGTTATTTGAATCGATCCGGGCATGTTATCTTAGATCGATTTTGGTGATGCGATTTTTCGTGTCCTGTTCGTTTCCATGTTACGAGAAGTACTGTTTTTTCTTGACTTGCCACCGGGAAGGAAGTGACGTCAGAAACTGGGGAAATCAAAACAAGAGACACCGGATTTCAAAGGATAGGATGGTTTGAATTAAAATATACACGAATCAACAATTATATTTTGCTATTTTTTAGAATACAATATTTTACTTTATTCGTTTTCAGAATTTTTTTATTGTTATTTTATTATTCACAATTTACTCATTTATAATTGTTATTTTTTCATTAATTTTCAAATAACACTTTTTTTAAATTCTCTCTATATTCGTATCTTGCAAAATTTATTGGCTTTCATTTAATTTAACTACAAACTTAATATTACTATTGTATTCATTTTTAATTAATACAGCACACCTTATTTCTTTAGATCTTTCTACATTGTTTTTCTAAGTACTGTACTTTGTTTTATCTCTTCATGTTGTGTTTCTTAAATTTTACGATGTTTTTATACTTTGTTTTATATCGTTAATATTATTTCGAAACCGTATGGGTGAAAAAAATATTTTAAAAATAAAATTATTTTTGATACAAGAAATTTATTTCGATTTTCGAATAATATGCACTACCAATGCAGTACCCTATGCACCACCGTGTGCAGATATAATCATGCTAATAATGATTCCTGGCAAAATCCGTAACATGTTAAATCCTGTAGTAGTTAAACATTTGGACATTCCTAAAATTTACAGTATTTTTTCAATGTTCAACAGTTTTCTGTGTGATTTATTGTTTTGATATTGAGTCCTTGGTGAGTATTTTTTAAAGATTAATTTGTCCCATTAATGTGAGTGATTTACTGTGAAATAACATAAACACTAAGATTTATTTGGACAGTGGGATTTTTTTTCCCGTAGAATTAATAACATTTACAGCATTCGGTATAAGCCGATCATTGGGCATCAGGGTGAAAAGATCGTTGAACTTTCGAAAAATCTTAATATAGAAGGACAAATCAAATTAATCAATTAAAATATAATCATACATTCCTCTTGCTTCTTTTGCCTTCCGAAGTGGTATAAATAATATTTTTTTGTGGTACGAATATCATTCATTCTGTGATCATGGCCCAACCACTGTAATCTTCTTATTTTTATGAATTGAGCAATGTTGGGTTCGCCATACACTACCTCTAATTCATGTTTAAACCTCCAAATATCTTCCTTGATATTTTTCTTTCAAATACTTATACCACGTTTCAGGGACAAATTCTCTTAATAATCGATTATTTGCTGGTTACCATATTTTTTTGACATCGAAAGCAATGTTTTATGTTACATTATTTATTATTAGGAAAAAACACACCACAAAAATAAATGCATTACAAGTAAGTAAATTTACATCATACTCCTTTATTCTATACAACAAGCCAGTTGCGCCTCTATCGGCCAAAATTATAACTATTTTATTACTCTGCTGAAGAAAAAACATCAATTCTATTACGTCTCAAAATCCCAAATTTTAGAATCATGTTCGATAAATTACACTTGCGTTTACAGTAAAATCTTGCAGCTTTCCTTAATGCAATTTAGTCTTTCAACACTTTTTCATAAGGGCTATTATTTTTTTTAATAAACCTATTTGACTTAAGACGGTCCAAGAGGGAGGTAGCATTATACGCACTCGTTATGTTTCAGAAAGAGATAACGAATATATTTTAGATGTCCTAACACGGAAGTTACAAGTAACAATAATACTAGATAAGTTTCAGTGAATTCGTGAAATTTTGTTGTAAAATAAATAATATAACGAATTGATATTTTAATCCATAATATTAGCGCATCAGTATAAATCCTTTGGTGGGTTCTAAAAAACAAAGATTCGCTAAACAAAAATAAAATATACATGATTTATAAAATGTTTTTGTGCAGACTGATGACAATTGAATTATACGTTATTCTTCAGTATCCATTTAAACTTTTTAAAATTTGTTTAAGCTATGATAAAAACGTTTCCAGTGTATAGTGCTAAGAATAAATTCATATAAATAATTATAAAATATTTAACTTATGTCGTTTCGTAAATATTAATGTGATATAAAAATCGATAAAAAAAATATTCTGAAACGTAATTTATGTTTTGTTTAGTGAACTATGGTACTCGGTAAATAATGATTATAAATGATTAAGTTTTTATCTTATTCACTAAGAAATAGTGTTTTATTTCAAGACAAGTCAGACGTAAACAAAAATGCATCGGTACGCTGATGAATAATATAGTTTTATAAATTACTTTTTCGACGGTTGGATTAATACATAAAAAAGCCGTGCGGGTAAATCGTTGGTTTTTATTGACTAGGGAGGGGAATCAAGTCCTAACGGATTCCAATTTTTTGCAATTATGTGTTTTTTTTTATGCATTTTTTGCTAATCAAATTTTGTGCTACATTAGAAAATATTTTAACTGAAACTATTAGCCACTAGTGCCATTTGCTATGGATTATTACATTTTTCAAATATAAAATAGACCTGTTTTTTTATGTGCCATACTACCGCTATAGACATTTTATCATAATTTTTATAGCTTACCAATCTAAAATCTCACCGCTCGCCACTGCCATGTTTTCATCTCTTTTGGTCATAGCCCAGTATTCGGCACCGTATGCAATGACCGGTCCGGGGAGAGCTTTGTAAATAATGGTCATAGTTTTTTTTTCTTAGCTTGTATACAGGTGTTCTTTAAACCCTGTCACATCCGAAACCACGATGATCAGTATGAGCAAGAAGACAAATTGGCAAATTAAAATATTTTTTTAGAACGAATAAAATTTTTAAAATAAAATATTTAAAAAAACAAATGGTTGCTAACTTCTGCAGGAAAGAAACGAGGAGGGGGAAGGGGGAGTCTGACACACCGTTAACCACGCGGCCGCGCACCCCTCGCTTCTCCTCTGCAGAAGTAAGCAACCATTTTTGTTCTTTTTAATATTTTATTTTTAAAAATTTTCTTCGTTCTAAATATTTTTTTAAATATGCCAATATGTCTTCTTGCCCATACTGATCATCGTGGTTTCGGATGTGACAGGGTTTAAAGAACACCCCGTATAACGTGTCTAATTATTTGACGTGAGTGTTTGTTAAATCCTGTATTTATCTACAGAGATTTCGACATGAGTTATAATATTGCGCCTGACAGAGAACAATTATGAATGCCTCTGTTAATTAGATTAATCAGCAACACGAATATAATATTCACAAACAGTTGGTTGGTAAACCAGTTTCAACTCGGATTCCTGTTGCTAGGGCGCTCTGTATTGATTTGTAATAGATAAAACTCAGTTGAAACAAATATAAGCCGAAGTACTAATTCCCTAAGAAGCAAATGATTTGTATCTAATTACTTACAATCAAGAGTTGTTCTAGAAAGGGAAAACCTCAGGGGGTAATTAGGGGATGGAATTCTGTGAAGTTTCAGCAAACATTTCTACAAGATATTGTATCCTCTTGTTCGTAATTTCTCTATTTCGAAAGAATTCTTTTATTTTATATCTTACAAGAAAGGCCGTTGACCGGATAATAAAATCATAAATGTTAATCGACATGATTTGAAAAAAAACTCGCCAAAGATTATTCAATATTCAATTATATGTAACAAGGGCACTGAATTGTAGGAATAAACGAGTTTATGAAGAAAAGAAAAAAAAATATTAGTATGCATTTTTTTCCGTGTACATAAAATCTAATGTTTGTAATTTTTTCTTTTCGTATTGATATGGTATCTGCTTTTTTATTACGTTTATGATTTTGTACATTAGTTGTGATACGTTGTTCAAATGTTTAAATTAATTATTTGCCCAAACGAAACACGGGACTTAGGTCCCATTAAGTAGGGGCTTATGTCTTAAAAAATAAAATAAAAAGTAATGTTTAGAAAATTAAATGAATAAAATAAAAATCAGTCCACGTCTATAAGGAAAGTCAGTGGTTTTTTATGATTTTTATATGTTTAAAGACTATAAAAACCGGAACATTTAAAACAACATTTTTATGTATCGTATTAATCAGCGTTATCATTTCCTTAAATTTCGTTATTTCGAAATTACTCCGCGTGTGACGTAACAAGTTCTCTTGGGTCAGTTGGTTGATTTGGAAGTACTAGTAACGTCGTTCAAAGTATTTTGTTGTTATTAAAATATTTTTTGTTATTTTTTTCATACGTTTTAAAGAAACTTCGCACAACAATTTAATGCTCTAATTTTTACTTTTTGTGTCCAATTTCCCGAGTGCTGAACTTCCTCATTAGAGCGTATAAACTAAAACTTCATTTTTAAGCCTTGACGAAGGGGCGGTCACGTTCTGAAGCAGGTTGGAATATTAAATTTATTTAAATGGTTAAAATGATACATCTTAGACGAATGCGTGGGAAATCAATGTATGACAGGTATACAAATGATGAAATTAGGCGAGAGTGTAAATTTGAGTCAGGTATAATTGATAAGCTTAAGAAAGGGTCTCTGAGATAGTTTGGTCATGTATATCGAATGATAAAACAAGTATATTTGGCGAAAATGAACGGTACGTGAGACGAGGACGATCAATGAAGACGTGGCATGATCAGATAAACTCAAATCTTAAGTCTTGTCATGTCAAAAGTAGACAGAACCAAAGGGAATGTATGACAAGATATATGAATGTAGAAGAAGCTAGAAATGTATGCCAGGATAGACGTGTGTGGCGATCCATTCTCTCTGCCTACCCTTACTGGAAAATGGCGTGATGGTAGTAGTAGTCGTAGTAAATGATTTTACACAATGTAGAAACGTAGCTATATTATTTAACATGAATTATCACAAAGTAAGTGCTTCAAATATTTATTTTATTTATTTAGGACGCGTTTAAGTCGTAGTAGACTTAAACCGGAAAAGTCTAGATTTAGTTTTAATCTAACGATACGACAAAACGGGATATTGCAATGCATTGGCGCATTCAGGCCAGAGTTTATTCTATGCTGATTAAGAGACAGCATTTCATTGTTTCTCAACCTAAAACAAAGTCAGAACATTAAACATTTTTTGTCCCAGTAATGAGGTGCATGTTCAAAGAGGATTCTATTTTTCTGATTGAATCAGGAAGTTCGGCACTAAAACGCGGTAAAATTACAGCATTTAAATACATGGAAAGTTTTTCGAAAACGTATGAAAAAAATGGTTTTAATAAAAATAAATTGCTTTGAAACATCACAGGTTTAGGTAAAAAATAACCAATTTATTATTGCGTCGTCGTGTTGTGATGGATTTCCGGTTTCCGGGTGGCCATTATTTTCAACATTTAGCGTGTTTTTATAGGTACAGGGTTCTCTCTTAAAAGGAACCAGGAAAACTCATCGACTTGAACTCGTGGGGTCACGGGCGGTATAATTACAAAATTAAGAAAAATTGAATCCATTATAATATTATACATATTTTTTGTCTTAGTTTTATAGTCTATTAACAAATAAAAACATTTTAAAAATATCTAAACTTGCTCATCTAAAATTCAAAACTGATATAATTTAAAAGTCTTTTCACGAATCAAAGTGAATTTAAAATATTACAATAAGGCGAGCAGACTGGAGTATTTCGCTTTATATTTACATCAAAATGATGATAAGTGTGGCCTCAATATTTGTATTGTATATCCTAAACTACGCATTTTTCCAAACTTACTTTTCTGTACTGGCTATAATAATAATCAACTCCGCATCTCAATTGAACCGATTCAAAGTCCAAAGCGAAATTCCTGGCAAAAATCCGGATATTACTTACGAAGAAAAGCAGAAAACCCCATTTCAAATAAATAACAGAAAGAAACGATAAAATCGAATTTTTAGATGATTTGTAATCATTCTTTAAAGTTCATATTTTCTGGGAACTACTTGTACTTATTTTCTAAGTTTACTTTTAAGATGTAAACTGTTTTGTAGATTTTGCACATTTTAAAATGAAACAAATGAGTTATATCGAAATCATAAAATTAAGTTTAACATGAGTATTTATAAATCTACTATATTTTCAGTGATATTTTTGAATTATTTTTTTTTTATTTTTTTTTATTTAAATTTTATTGATAAACCCTTACGGGTTACATACATTTAACAGAATGTTTTCAATTTTAAAATTCACATTCTACTGTTAATAATAATATTTTTAACATCTTTTGTAAAGGTTGCCTGAGTCTTTTGTTTAGTTTTGTCTGGTAGTTTATTGTATAATTTCAGTCCATGGTTTAAAAGTCTCGATTGTACTTTTCTCGTTTTAAAAGATTGTATATCTTATTTTTTGTATATGGTATTTTATAATATATTGACGATGGAAAGAAAAAAGTCACCAAGCAACTTGCAGTGACTTTACAGAAGAGTCAATCAAAGTTTTTTTTAATTATCAAAATATCACATATATAACTGTTATTTTGGCGTAGTTCCTACATAGTTGAAATAAAAAAATATGAATTTGATATTTTTACGAATTAAAAAAATTAATTAGTTAGCTTTTTTATAAAGTTGGGACATGTCGCATAGTAACTTTTTCCTTTCCAGCGTCGAAATACTGATTTTTTTAGGTTATTGGCACCGACCCATATGTAATAATATTGATTATATATATAGTTCTAATAATATTATTAGAATGCGTATTTTTTTACACTTATTTAGAACTTGTTAATTTAATACAAGTATTTTCCATGTCTAGGCGGATAAAAATTAAGTTCAGTGAGTGAAATAGAACCATAATCCTGAAAGAGTATTTTCAACTTGATGGCTACTCTGTGGTTAAAATTCTTAAGAAGATCAAATGAAGATATGTCTACTACCACTAAATATAGCGGCTGGCGTGTTTGCTTGCCGTGATTGAGATCCCGGGTTTGATTCCCAACAGGATGAATGTGATATTTGTTCTAAAGGTGCTGCTTAACTGCAATATGGCATTTTCCTGGACCCCGACTACAATGGGAAGTTAACAGAGTTTTCTTCGACTGTCTGTAAAGAAAAACCGAAATTTGTGTACAAAAATGAGTTATCTTGCAAGAACATTTAAATAAGTATCTTCGTCGGTAACTAATAATTGAACATGTTTAGAAGAAAAAAATGTATGCATGTTCTGCTTTTCATACAGAAAACTTGATTTTACTTTGTAGATAAAATTGAAGATACATGTTAACTTTCTATTGTAACCGGGGCCCTCGACTGACACCTGAAGTGAAAAATTGATCCCCCTACTTTCCATGCAACAAAAATAACTCATATACGGTGCGATTTGAATTAAAATGCATTGCTTTATGCACTACCGTGTATGGATTGGAGAATGGGGTTTAATAATTGTTTTGATTTGGCAATTACGATTTATTAATTTTCTTATTTATGTTCAAATCATTAACTTAAAAACATTTAAATGAATGTTAGTACATATCAGTATATAACCATTTACTGACTTTTTATGTCTACCAGTTTCGAGACGTAACCGATATTTCGTCATATTTACATTATAGAACACATAAGATGTTTAAATAATAATAATTTTTCAGAATCATCTCAGAAATGCATTTCACGTTTTAAATAAGAATAAAAGAGTTAAAATTTACCATCAAATAATTTAAAAAAAACAACTTAAATTTAACCACATGGAGGTGTTTCTCATTTAAAAAGCTTTGAAAAATAATATCCCCCTTGTAAATTTAATTTGACATAATTGTACCACATTCAATCTGCCCTTTTTTAATGCTTTGCAAACAGAACATATTGTATTGTTTACAATAAAGATGGCCGATTTTTGGCACTGAACTGAGAATTGAGAAAAAGTCTAATTTGTTTTCAATGTAGCCAACTTTTTGATTTAAAAATGAACCAATCGTGTAACTTTTAACCTCCTAACCCCCTCTGTTCCTTCCTAACTCCCCTCCCTAAACATTTAGCAACATACCGCTAAATATTATTAACCTAATTTTAATGCATGTTCGAACATGGTGGTGTTTGCATCCCCTTTCACTTTGCACGATAGCGGGGTGGTCCGCTGTCATTCGAGTGAATATAAAAACATTTAAGTGAGTGACCGTGGATCGCTTTGCAGTCGTTTCTTACTGAGCTGCCTGCCGGTGCGATACCCTACCGTTGCCACACCATAATGTACAACTTGCATATAACTTGGTACGGGTTTACCTACATAGATAGATGCAACAACAAAAAAAAACTGAATTGTACAGACAACAATTTAATCTTAAGGATTATATTTAAATATTTTTTAATGTAAATACGCATTTTATGAATATTATTATTAATATGTAAAAGTGTTTTTTTCTAAGTGCCCAAAAAATATTATTATTCTTATCATGTAATTTATGTATTTTTTTGCAAAAACTATTTATACTACGGTGATGGTAAAGGTTAGTGTATTTTAGTATTTGCATGTTGGGGTAGTGAGCGTCCTGACGAAGAGACGGGTGCATCTCAAAACCGGTAGACATAAAAAGTAAGTAGATGGTTTTATGCAAATATTTACGAACATGAATTATTATAATTGTCTCTGAGCATTCGGATAAAAAAAATGATGAAATAAAATAAAAATGTCATAATCTGTTTCTTGCGTGCCTCAAGCGGACTGTCCCAGATAATACCTCCCCGACTATCTTCTAAGAATAAACCTACCCCCTCACTCAGGATTAAGACTTGCACGTGTACAATTTTCTTTCACTAAGTAAATTCTTAGAAAATCCAGGAAATCGTATAATTCAGTGCCTAATAAATCAAATTAAACAAAATACCATGCCCACTCATATGGAAATTCAAGGCTTCCTTCCGGTTAATGGAAAATGAAGCTTTATTTTAGTTTTTTTTTTCAAAGTTTACAGAACTAGTACTTTTTACATTACACATACTTATATGTCATGGTATTTCGAACAGTATCTCTAGCAATGTCAACAATTTTAACCATCTCAAATTATAGAACATAAAATAATCTTAATTTAAAATCTTGTAGAAATATTCTAAAATTATAAAATACAATTACTTCAAGAAAGAAAATTATTTTTATTTTTTTTAAATCATAAAACGGCCACGAATTAATGTTGAAATGAGTTTTGTTTCAGGATTAAACTAATTATTTATGCATAGCCATCTACCGACTTTTCAATGTCTACCGGTTTCGAGACGTACCCGTCTTTTCGTCAGAACACGAATTAAACCAAAATGCAAAACATACACATTCACCATGGAAGAACGTGGCTAAGATAATTTTAACATAAACTACAAGTCAACAACATAGTGATTCAAACGAATGTGACGAGTGAAGGAAAATGTTTGGTAAGATTGATTACTTATATTATATGAAAAGTACTATTTTTTCTACTGCCTACCCTAGTTAAAAACTCTGTGCACGCTATCAGTAGCAGGAGTATAATCAGTTATAGGTAAAAAATAGTAGGTTTTAAGAAAAAATCAATATTTGCGTTCTGTTACGATTTACCCAAACTTTTCAAATTTGGGGGAAATTTTCAACTAATTGTAAATAACAATTAAATAGTTGGCAAGTAAAATAGAAAAAGTCTGTGATTTATTATTTTTATTTTATCGCCGTAAGTATATGTAAAACGAAACATGTCACTTTCTCCATACTCGTTTCCGAGCCAGTGTAGTCTGGCGATTGGAGAATAATGGAAATAAATTATGTTTTTTTTTCTTAATATTTTTTTAGTTGTGATTTTTTTATTTCTTAACATTACATTCACTGCTTACATCACTTTATAATTTGCCCAGGTAGAGCAGTGTTAAATCTGCTTTATCCTAAAACACCCGAGAGTTCAGAACCTTTCGCCGAAAATATTTTTCCCTTCTACAAACTGACAAAAGAAAGTAGGTTGAACCAGACTAAAAGACGTGTCTTAAACAATCGCTCGAAATGAGGTTTAACCTCAATGTTTAAATAACACCCCAAACGACAGCGCATCAAGAAAATAATGATTTTTGAGCGGTAGTGGCAAAATTACACAGGTCGTAAACCCTACCCTGTAAACACCTAAAAATGTTCACTGTCTCTGTTGTAAATATATTATTTCATCATTATTCTTCTATCTTCTTTGTCTTGTTGCAGAATGCTGACTTGGTCTGTATGTCTGATACTAGGTGAATGATACGCGTCCATTTCTGAGAATTATCTTTGAGAGCAGCATTGAGGACCTAGTTAACTCCCTTATTTGGTCAGTTCATTTTTTATTAGACTATTCTCGACTGTTCCAGATTCTACATACTTTTCGATGCAACAAAAATACTGTTCTTGAATTTCAAAACTTTGAAATACTAATAAAATGAAATATTTTTTAATTTTTTAAATTTTATTAATTTTTCACGCCCATAGGGTTTTTACATACATGGAAGTTATATAAAACATGAGTACATAAACAACATAAAATTTTAAAAATACAATTTTAAGAAATAAAAGATAGGAACAGTGTTAATAAGTATAGTTGGTATAAAAAAGATGAGTGTATTAACAACATAAATTTATAAAATTCAATTTAAAGAAATAAAATAAAGAACTGTGTTAATCATATCATATGAGTAAACCATTGTAAAATTGATTGATTAATCAAACATACGCAGAATTTTTTTTGTGTGAAATAATCACGTGGTAAAACTAAACCCTTTTTAGAAAGTTAGTCCGTCTCTGTTTAAATATCTATCAATCTGATTTCGAAAACTTAATCTAACTAGAAAAGAAACAATATGCCAATCGTTTTTACCTAAATAAATGGTTATGAATTTTGCTTAACATTTTTTTGGCAAGTAGTGTATTTCTTTTTAATAATACATACGTAATATTAAAAATTAAAGAACGCAGTGAAAAATAGGAAAATTATTTTGATTCTTGAGAAACGTTTTATAGTTCTGATGTTTTTCATTGTATTTCCAAAGAATTGCTATTATAGGAGTTTCAATAAGCTTGATAGAACCTTTCCACGAATGCGTGGGTACTATATGTCGCATTGATAAAACGTGTTCGGTGAACTAATGTATCTAACTGTTTATAGCATTAAGCTATATGTATTAAGGTAGTTTTACCATTCACGGAAATGTTTTTTCGATTCCGTCCAATTTTATACGAAAATTAATTAATTTGTTTACTAGAAGTATTAAACTTAGTTCAATTTAATTATGAACAAGCAAAAAATATTTAATATTTAGAGACCGTCAAAAGCTTCAGGGAAAAGAATTTATGGTTAAGCTTTCAACCAAAAAGACAAAATGCAAGTCAGAATTCATACATTAATAAGGTAATTTGCTTGCTGAATACGGCTTCCGTGGACAATATGGAATTTTTTTTCTGGACATATCGGCAGTTTAGCAGCTATCAGCTTTCTATTAATTAAATTCTCACTCATATTTACAGTCTGCATTGCAAAGTGGATTAAACAGCGCGTAAAGTAATGCGGACTATAAAAAGAAAACATCAGTTTTTTTTTTCATTTTTAAATCAATAAAAGTCTATGAAATAATGATTAATAAAAACAAAATTTGCTAATTATAAGCAGCATAAAAAATACTTTTAATTTTGTAATTTTGAATTCCCGCTAAAACAGTGATTCCACTGGCCACACCTTTAATACGTCATGATCCATGTTTATTTGTTCCTGCAATTGAAATTTGTTTAGAATAATTTCATGAATCGTGACGTCACAACAACCAAGGCCAAACACGTCGCGTTTTTCTAAGAACGTATTTTTATTAAATTTCTTTTTTACATTTAGAATGTATGAAAACATTTCTCCACAATATCCATATTGATTTTAAAAATACAAGTAATTATTTTAAATCTATTTTATGTATTTTTATCGGTATTCGTAGTACGTGATATTTGTCTATTGTCAAATAAATAAATAATAATAAATATATTTAAAAAAAGCTCAATGAAAATCTGTTTATCACATTGTTTATAAATCAACATAAAATAAATGAGTGTTAGTAAATGTTTGTGTATGGCTAAAGCTACAAAAGAATACTTTTCGTTACTGTATATTTATGTCATCTTTAGCAGTTTTGACAGGAAATCCATTTGCGCTCAGCGTGATTGTAAAACAAAGAAATCTGAGTTATTCTCCGCACAAATTTAATTGAAATGTTTGAAACCGGAAAAATAAATTAATCCTCCTTATTTACAACATCCTACATTAAGCGGGTAATAAACATCATTTACTACCTCATTATCCCAGCATTTCAATATAATAAATATTTCATGAAACATGTTACTGAAAGGAGCATTTTATTTCAGGTAGACGCCCAACGCCCGACCGCGCCGGCGTCTCGGGGCAGACTGTGCCGGGCGCGTCGGCGTCGCGACGAATCGACTCTACATTACTCACGCATGCATTCGTGTGCCATGCATTTGCATTCTCAATCAATATCCGTATTCAAAGTCATTCCGTAATATTCATATACCTAGCTAATTGAAAAAAATATTTTTCGACATGGAAATAATACGAAAATTTATGAATTTACAGCGCTTATGTTATAAGCAGGTTTGAGTGATCGCTTGTCATAAGACCATGTTTTTCAAATGAATAATCAATTAATTATAATGAGGACCATTACTTTAACCATTTTTTTACGTACCCACGAAATTAAAATAAATAGTTCATAGTTTTTTTATTCATAATTTTTATTTAATTTATTCATACAAATACATAATAAGGTTGGGGCAAAATTAATTTGGTATTTTTTGCATTATTTCAATGTTTTATAAAAATTGTTCCAATTTTTCAATTTAAGTCAAAAATGCGCCGTTCTCTTTAATAACTTGTTACTAACGAGAAATCAATTTTATAATGCAAGCTCTTGTTCCTATTGGCAAAAAACTTGGACAACCAATTTTCATAGGCCTATATTGAGACCAAATTTGTACCCTCAAGCACGTTGGCCATAGACAAGAACAGGTAGTAGTCACTTGGTGCCAGGTCTGGACTATAGGGTGGATGCATAAGAACTTCCCATCCGAGCTCCCGGAGCTTCTGGCGCGTCATCAAAGATCTGTTCGGCCTGCTTCCTTTGAGACCTCAATACTTGACGCATGATAGTTCACGACTGAACCGACCAAGCGCAGTACTGTCAAAAAACGTTTGTTGTATACACTTACACCTTTACAACGCCGTATCGTATGATCTGATGTAAAAAATAATGAACAAGATATACTTAGTTAATAAGATAAAAAAGGACGCGAAATACGAAATGACTTTTTCCCCAACTTAAATTATTATCATAAGATATTACAAACAAATAATAATAACGTATCCCAAACTCTATGCGGCCAAGACCTCTGTGTTATGTTGGGAAACAACACAATGTAAAGTGGAAGCATGTACCTACATAAGTAAATAATGGCAAAAATAAAAATTAAATATGATTACATAAAGATTTTTATTTTATTTTATTTTATTTAGAAAACATATAGTCATACAAAATAAGTACTAAAAACAACATTTTTTTAACATAAAAAGACCAATTAAGTTTTCATAAATTAAAAAGATATAAACATTAAATGTGACAAAAAATAAAAAATAAATAAGAATTTTAATTGAAAAAAGGATAATTGTTGACATTTGCGTTTTTCGTGGAGGTAATAAATTAAAATAAATAAAAATACCGAATGCACACTCCGAGCCATCCACGCACACACATGAACGCACATATAAAACATACACAAACATATACATTACATGCGGCACATATACATAGCATAAACCACTCAAGATGTACATTCAGCAACTATCCCAAATAATCGACCCCATGAAGAAATTTTCTGTACAAATGCAACGTGCAGTTAAAAATGTCTACATCAATACTGAGTCCGTTATAATTTCTACAGGTACGTCTAATGAATGAATTCAAGATACATTTATTTTAATAAACATCTGGACAACACGCTTCATGGTATGTAAATTTATGCGATATCTCGCAGCAGTCTCCTGCAATGGTCTCTTCCCTTAGACAAAATCCAGACTTGTACACTCTTTCTGAAAATGACTTTCGCTTTGGAGAACGTAAAATGTTCATCCAGGACATTGAACACTCTTGAGGCCACAAAAGAGACATTCCTCTGAGCAAACCTCATACATGTTTTTGGAATTAAATCATTCAAATTACAGGAAAACCTCGTATGAGTATTCTGCTGGGATCTACTCTTTTAGCCGCATGACCAGAAATGTGTAAATGACTCTTGAAAAAATTGTCTAATGTCCAGTACCTTTATGAATTGGAACAGTGTCTCCAATGGGAAAGTGGGGGACATCAAAGCATCACTCAAAGTATTAATTAGCTCTCTGATGGTCAAAAATTGATCTGGTGTAAAATAACTCGTATATCTCTTTTATGATAATGCGTTTGTTGTAACTCATCACTATCGGTACATATTTGGAATTTTTTTAGTTTCGGTCATCTTGAAGTAATTAGATCCAAAAAAATACTCCTGAGTCCAGTCACCCATTTGGTAGTGTAAAATTACTACTCTTTTACAAAACTTTATATTAGCGGTAACTAGTAAGCTGTTGTTTTTTCAAAGGTTTTTGTATTTTTATTATAATTAATTTATTTATGTTAATATATCAAATAAGAAAAATAACAACTTTTTGTATTGCAATTCCCTGGCAGTGCAATTTCGTACCATATTTTTTTTTAAATAAAGTTTTTTAAAAAAACACAAGAAAAACACATAATCGTTTTCAAGCAATAAATAACATAATTTCAAACCTAACAAGTTCAAATGCTCTACTTAATCTCTAATCAGGGATTAAAAGGTTAAACAAAGACTGCGTTATTTAAAAAAAAAAGAAAAATAAACCATCATGGTTTTAAGAAAAAAAGGAACCGGAACCAGCCTAGTAAATCCAATAAATTACATTTGAACAAACATGGACGCTAGAGTTCCAGTCACAGGAGTAATATTAGATTTAAAAAAAGCCTTTGATATGGTACATGTTGAGACCATGATAAAAAAATTAACTGAAATTGGAGTAGAATCTCAAGAATCTAAACTACTAAAATACAAAAAAAAGTAAAATACAAACAGTAAATTTTGGAGTACCACAAGGGTCTATTTTGGGTCCACTATTATTTATTTTATATATAAATGACTTATCACTGTACAATTTTAAAGGAAAAATTATTATGTATGCCGACGACATTGGACTATTCTATAAAAATCATACAGATGTATTGACAAACAATGACATAAACGAAGACCTAACTATGTTGACTAAATGGACAAACACAAACTTACTTACGCTTAATGAAAAAAAATGCAATATGATCCATTTTGAATCTAGTAAAAAATGTCATAAAGTAGATGCTTACATAAATAATGAACGACTAACTGAAATTGAACATGTTAAATACTTAGGACTAACAATAGACAGGCAATTGACATGGACAATTCATATCAACAATTTGATTAGCAAAATGGCGTCGTTATCTTTATAAAATATAAAATATTGAATTTAGTATATGACCTACCCTATCTAACCGCAAATAAAAAACTTTTTAAACAAACTAAGCAATTAAATGTAACTGAACTCTTTAAACTAGAATCTTTAAAATTTATCCATAAATTAACCAATGATGTAATTGTATACAAAGAACTAAAACTTTAAAAAAATTGTACTAAACTAAGACACAATACGAGAATATCAGAAAAATATCATAAACAACCTTCTAAAACGAGACAAGGACAGTCGAGACTAATAAACCATGGGCTTAAATTCTACAATAAACTACACTAAACTACCAGACAAAACTAAGCAAAAGACTCAGACAACCTTTACAATAAACGATAAAAATATTATTATTAACAGCAGAATGTAAATTTCAAAAGGAAAAATATTTTTTTAAATGTATGCAACCCGTAAGGGTTTTTAAATGAATTTTTTTTAAATCAATAAAAAACAGAAAATAGAAAATAAACGAATATTAACTAAACATACTATTATGTTTGATAAAATATGGGGGTGTACCGCAAATAAGCCTCCGCCTGTGGGGGACCCGTCTGGTGATGATATATTGTGTGATTGCAGCGCAACTCAGGACAACAGCCACCTACTGACATGCCCGCTCATGGGATAGGGCTGCGCTCCTGGGGGCCTAATTGTGGCAAATGACAAGGCTATATCCGTCGCCGCATTGGAGTGGCAGGATATGATCCAACCGGGCACGTTAAGTAACTAAGTAATAAAATATCGACGTATTTTACAAGCACGTTTAAAAATATATTAAAATTATCCTTTTTGTAGATAATGTCACTGTTTTATGCAATCTCAATTTTTAAATATCTTTTAAAAAACCTCCAAAACATCATTATCTTTCCACAGAACCCCTTACTTAACTGTTTCCTAATAACTCAATTGCAGCTCGTTTCCAAATTCACCTTCCTTATTTTTTTTAATGTAAATGAAAAACAATAATTGTAGGAATTATTTATATTGTTTATAGCAAAATACAAAGATTAAACTTATTTTAGATAAACTTAAACCAATAAATGTAAAATAAAAGAAGATCGACATGTTGAAGGGTATCAATTACTATTAGGACCTTTACAATAATCCAACAAGAAGTGAGATGACGATATCTGACTTCCTAAGGTGAGAATGACTAGAACTCAAAACTGTGCCTTTTATCAAGGCTTAAAAGTATCCAATGAGTTGTCCGAAAAGATATTTATTGTTTTTTTATGGATAAATGTCTTGCCTTATTGGGGCATTATAAAAAAATATTTGTTGAAATACCTATAGTGGGAAAACTAATGTTCGCGTGGATGCGGGTCGAGAAATAGCGGAAGGCGAAGCCCTAGGGCTTCTACCATATTATTTAGCGGAGTGGACTGTATGTAATTTTAATGAAAATAAGTGAGTATCCTCGATATGCGGTATCCAGGGTCAATCAGTCACAACCTTAACAAATGAGATCGATTAGGAATGGAAGCCACTAACCTTATCTTCGTTCTTGATTGAATTGCTGTCATCCGATTGGTCACTGCGAGCGGCGTGAACACGAGGAAAGGCACCCATCTGGAGTTCAACACTGGTGGTTGGTGGAAACAAAATGTTATGATGCAGCACACGTTTAACAAAATAATCGCGTGATGTACGACACGAGGTCTTAATATGGCGGATGATTAAAGGATACTGAAGGGAGGAGGGAACAGTGGTTGTGGGTACAAACAGAGTTATCATTTAATGCTTCTGACTACCACACCCGTCACACGTCGAGCTCTCTATTTCATGTGCCAGCAGTTCGTACGAACTATGTCTAGAACTCTCCACTTATACGTTAAGTTCGTGAGTGCAATTTGAATTTTCCTATTATTGATACTTTTGACTGTATAAAATTAACATTTGAAATGCGCGTTTTAAAACACACATTCTTCTCTTCTACTTAGTAGTTTCTAAAATAAAATCTTATTTCATATCTAATTCTTCAAATTGTACATATTTTTGACTCTTGCGTAATAATATTTACACACATGTCCACCCTCATTCCATTGTAACACCCACTCACCCATCCTCTCACACACTTACACTCACACAAACACAATAACATGTATTGTACGAGTATTTCATGTACTTCTGTGGATAGCTGTCATTGGTTTTATTCTCTGTATATTTTTTTTGTTATAATTTTTTACATATATTACTGTTGATATCCCCAATAAATAAAATTTTAAAAAGGATATAGAAGTTGTGACAATACTTGATCAATGCATACCTACAGATTTCGCAACCAACCTATGTAGACATTGTTTTGAGACGCAACAATCGTTTGATTTATTTTTTAAATAAAAAATATAAATTCAAATCACTGTTTAATTTTACATTTATAACATGCAGTTCTGCAAAATAAACTCCAATTCAATAAATAAGTAAAAAAACACAACTAAAATAATGCTTACATGGAATTAAAAATATGTTGGTATGTGGGCAAGAATATTATGTGAATGTTTGTAATATACGTACAAAGGTTTCAAATATACGTAAAACTTCAGTTATGTTTTACAGATAACTAAGCTGTGACCATCTTCGGCCACCATGAATACTACAGATGTTATTTAGTCTGGCGCTTATAATTTCTACTAACATGAAACAGAATTTCCGTCGAAAACCGGAAAATATTTTGGTTCGTGAGAAATACGAAGATTTATTGATTTTCTGAAAATCATTCTGTGTTGTGTATTTGGGAAAATGCAATTATATTCCTCGTACTTATGACCCCCAATTTTAAAAGAACGTTTATTTAATAATAACGATATTGAGAAAATAAAGAAAAAACGTATTTAATACATTACGCAATATTATAATAGCGACTTGAATAAGTTCTCGTATTTACCCTACAGATGATGTTATCTTAGCCTTTTTACATACGACAATACTACAGCCAACTTCGTCGTGAAACTTCACCATTAGGATTAAAATGGCGGTAAACATGTATCTTATTCCGCCGAAGTGTAAACAACATATTTTTTGTTAATATTTGAAGCATTAAATTTGTGGCCAAACATTTTAAACACTTTTTAATACAACCACGTACTGACGTTTCTATGTCTGCCGGTTTCGAGACGTATCCGTCATCTCGTCATGATGCCAATTAAACCAACATGCAAAACCCACTATACACCTTCACCATAGTTCCTTTCAAATTTTAGAAGAATATTTTAAAATAATAAACTCGTTTATTGAAAAAATAAAACATTGCTTTTTTTATATGAGCGAAACCGATAGGAAGACCGACGGTTTTTAAAACGGTTTTTCGGTTATGTGGAGGGAGTACTTTTACTGTAAAAACAAGAGGTTTTGAGTTCAATTCCCGACGTGGTTGACGTAAAATAAACTCTTTGGATAATAGACGACCGATTGCTGATTTAATTTTTCTTTTTAAGCTTTTAAATGGCATTACTGACTACTTCAATTTTCTTAGTTTAGTTCATTTCCATGTACCTTATAAACGTACATGTCACACCAAATTATTTTACTGCACCGATGTAAACACTAATGCAGCTAAAAATTCGTGCATTAATAGAATTTGTAACCTATGTAATAATATTATTGGAGCCAATGCAAGTGATATCTTCAACTTGAATAATAATAGATTCAAAAGGGAAATCAGCGACAGCATGCAGGCATTGTCGTCGTGGGTGAATAGCGATGAGTAAATACAATATTATTTTTAATTTACAATGGTAAATATGTACAAATATTTTATTTGCGGTTTACCAAATTCTATTCTTGTAAAATATAACTTTGTTTATAACACATTATGTATATTGATAATTATAAGTTTGAAATCATTTTCAGTCTAGTTTTAAGTATCTTTTATATTAAAACCGTTGTATTGTATATATGAATGTAGATTTCAATAAACAAACATTTTTTTTTAAATTTAAATTTTTTTCTACGCTAGAACATTTTTTAATCTCTAGACTGGCACCTGAAGTGATTGACTGTGATATTATGTGTAATAACAATGCAGTGCCCTATGCACCATTATGGGTGGATTGTGGTTTAATGGTGTTGATGATTAATAATAAATGGAGATAGATATCACTCCACGATTTTTATCTATACAGGTGTTCATTAAACCCTGTCACATCCGAAACCACGGTGATCAGTATGAGCGAGAAGACATATTGGCACATTAAAATATTATTTTGGAACGAACAAAATTTTAAAAATAAAAAATTGAAAAAGGCAAATAGTTGCTAACTTCTGCAGTGGTGAAACGAGGGGGGAGGGGGAGTCTGAAATACTGACAACCGAGCTTCCCTCACTTCTCCTCTGCAGAAGTAAGCAACCGTTTGTTTTTTTTAAATATATATATTTTTTTAATTTCTTAGTTTTAAATATTTTTTAAAATATGCTAATATGTATTCTTGTCCATGTTGATCATCGTGGTTTCGGATGTGACAGGGTTTAAAGAACACACTGTATATTGAACAATTTTTTTTATAAAAAAACATATTTTCAGTATGCTTTAATGAATGAAATGGTTCCACGGAAGAACGTTATTAGAGACATAGGAATAATTTAAGATTTCAAGCTTGTATTTAATATTCACATTAACAAAATTATCAATAAGGCATGCGAAATGCTGGGTTTTTTAATAAGAATGTCTTACGACTTCAAAAACATTGCTTTATTTTTATTAATTTTTTGCACCACAACAGGCCAGGAGGCCCAATTGCAGTGGAGAATTACAGCACAAAAATAACATGTAATTTTTGTGTTCTCATCGGGAATCAAACCCAGAACCTTCCGTGCGTGAGTTAAGCGTTTTCATCGCTACACGGAGGCCGCCATTAAAACATTAACACTGCTGTATTTTGTTTTATTATGTGAAGTCAGTTAGAATATGCTTCAATTATATGGAATCCCCAAAACAAAATATATATAAACAACCCAAAAAGGATACAAAAGAAATTTACAAATTTAATCAAATACAAATTTTACTGTAACTCTGGAGTATAGAAGAGTGATTGCATATCAATTATTCCTGTTTACTAATTAACAACGCCATATACTGCTCTTTACTCACAAGTTCTTTAGAATATCTTGTACCCAACAGAACAAGACTCCGTACTACATTTAATTTGCCAGTACCTAGGACTAAATCAAGGAAAAACGATTTTTTCTATAGAGTATGTCATTATTATAATACTGTTCTCTCCGGTCACGCAGACATTTTTCATCTCTCCCATATGAAATTAATATAGAAGATTCCCTATAGACAGTACGCCTGTTAAGTTATACGATGTCAGTAATTATTTATGTTCATTATTATAATTTGTACCTTTTACAATATTTTTATATAACTGCTTTTTTTCTCATTGTGTATATATATTTTTTTTTTAATTTTTATATATTTTAAATGTGTATAATTTTTTTATTATTATTTGCAACTCCCAAGTTCCTAACATTTCTTAATTTTTAAATTGCTTTTATTTTGATACATATAATGTACTCGTACTTACATCACTGTGGAAATTTTTCATTTACTGTTTTCACAATTTTCGTTTCTATAATATATTCTTATTTTCTGTATGCAATATCTGTAGAAACTGTTTTTTCTGAAATAAATAAATAAATAATTTTTTTATAAAAAAGAGCATACATTTACTTTTGCACTTTTATTGATTTATGTATTATCGTTTTGATTTTAAGAGCAAGGTTAGTACTCATCCTTTTCATATTTAAACATTTTTACATTCCTAACTAATGGTATTGGCATTCACTTTGTAGTGTGTTGTGAAGGTTTTTAATGGAAGCGATGAATTCCTGTGATTATTTTCCTAAAAAATACATTATTATCATATCGATGACAGCTACGTAAACTATCGTATGTTGAATACAATAACTTTTCAGGAGATCTGATTGAAGACTCATAATTTTACTACTGCTATAATTTTATTTGATAAAATAAATACAACAAAACTTTGTTTTTGACTAAATATTTTATATTTTTTTCTATCGACTGGTTTCAAAGCTACACAAATTTTTTAATAATTAACTATTTGTAAACTCGAGACAAGATCTGGATTTTGTTAGTTAAGTCTTTTTAAATTTAAACAATCACTAAGATATATCAGATCTTGTCTTGAAGTAGAAATTATTACTTAATTTTTTGTCCTAGCTCTAATTTTTTTTATTTGTATCTTATTTCAATTATGCCTGTATGTGTTATTCTATCCAAATTTATTTTAACAGTGATAACTAAATATTATATCGACACATACGGAGCTAATAAGTCAAGCCTTTTTGTCATGTTGCTGTAAAGATGGGAAGCGATCTTTAAAACTAGACAGAAGTGGACTAAATTAAATATGATTTATCTCCTTTCAAGTCGGTCCCTCAATGCTGAGGATCGTGATCACCATAAACACTTCTAATTAGTCTGTTTCACTCCAGTCTGTCCTCAGCCCGACGTAATGACTCATCAAATTTTAGCCCCGTAGCCACCTTTATTTGGTCAGTCCATCTATATGGGATTCTACCCCGGCTTCTCCTACCTTCAACTCGGCCAGACATTATTGCCTTTTCTAGATTATCTGGCTCACGTCTAGCAATATGTTCAAAGAAAGACAGTATCCTTCTCAAACACACCACTGATAGACGAGTTGTAATATGGAGCTCTTCCAGTATCGATGCATTCGTCCTTCTGGCTGTCCAAGGCACTCGTATCAGGTTTCTCCAAAACCACATCTCGAATGCATCGATCCTCTTCCTCCCGTAGGCACGCATTGGCCATGTTTCAGTCCCATATAGGAAAACGGAGAATACCAGGGCTTCCATCAATCGCTTTTTTGTGTTTATTGATATACCTCGATCTCGCCAAATCTTCTCCAAACGGTTCATTGCTTCTTTGGCCATTTGAATCCTGCGACCAATCTGAGGTCTGCATTGCCGTTGTTGGAGATAAGCGAGCCGAAATACAAAAAGTCATCTATCAGTTCAAGGTCTTGCATCTGTCTTGTCCTTAGGAGACTCCCAGCTCTGTCTACAATAATAAGCTTTGTCTTACTTTTATTTATTTTAAGACCCAGAGCATCACTCTCCAGCTCTATCCGTTTGAAGGCTTCTGCTAGCTCGGTTTCATCTTTGGTAATCAGTGTCGTGTCGTCTGCATATCTCAAATTTGATATTTGTTGACCTCCAACTTTGACACCACCATTCCACCCACCCAGCGCTCTTCTCATGATATATTCACCGTAAAGGTTGAAGAGTTTCGGCGACAAGATGCAACCTTGACGCACACCTTTTTCTGCTTTAAATGGAGCTGACAGTGCATTCTCCATCCTTACTCTTGCTGACCCATCCATGTATAAATTTTTCACCAGTAATGTGAGATGCTGTGGCACAATCATCTCTAGCATGATCTCAAACATACGTTACCAACATACACAGTCAAAGGCCTTTGTGTAGTCAATAAAACACAGTAACATTGGCTCATTGAACTCACGGCACTTCTCAATCAGCTGACGAATGTTTAGGATCTGCTCCCGTGTACCCCTCCCTGCCACAAAACCTGCTTGCTCGCTGGGAATTTGACAATTAATATAATTCTCTAAACGTTTATTTATAATGAAAAGAAGAATTTTGCTGGCATGCGACATAAGGGAGATTGTTTGATAATTCTCACATATACGGGTTGATCCTTTTTTGAAGCGGTATTAAAATTGACTCTGTCCAATCATCGGGCCATTGACCTGTTCTCCACACTTTCAGACATATAATGTGGATTATCCGAACTCCTTTACATATTATTTATATTGTTATTTATTGATATATATCTAGGTTCAATTGTTGAAAACAGAGGAGGGTGCGTTGTTCAAATCGAGAGACGAAATGCCATCGCTCGCTCTGCGATGGAGGAATTGAAAAAAGTTTGGCAACAACGCAGTATCAACAAGTTATTGAATTAGAATAATATTCCAGAAGGCGTGTAAAACCAAGTTAGTATACATTGTACTATATTCAAAAGTCCCTATTCTACTCGACATTCCGCCAGTGCGCATGCGTAAAGTGGCCCCGTAATGTTGCCAGATCGTGAACAATATACACAAATATAAGGTAATTTTATATTATGTTATATTTTACTACAAAAAATATTTTATTGACTGAACTCTAAAACAAACAGGTACTTTTATTAGGCAAACGTAAAAAAAAACATTAAATAACAATTTAGTCATTAAGTAATTTAATACCGTTTCATATTACTTGTCAGGGCCTCTATGCTAGCGAGACGCTTCTTTCAATGCAGTAACGAAGTGAAAAAAATCATATTTACTTCGTATTTGACGTCCATGTATACAGGTGAACTTTGGAACAACTATACGCAAGGAGCGTGGAACAAATTAAGGATCACATATAACAACTCATACCGACAATTATTCGGATTGCCCAGGTACTGCAGTGCCTCTGAAATGTTTACAGCTGGACGAATAAACACCTTCGCTGCCCTGCTTCGCCAAAGAGCCTGGAGCCTATGGGAACGCCTAAAAAAATCTAATAACGAAATTCTCCAAGCCACTGCAGAGTGGATCCAATCACCGTTGTTGAAGCGATGGCGCGATATGTTAAGACCACCATAAGTGCTGCAATATAAAATTTTATTTTATGTTTATATTTATGTTTATTGTTATATTTATGTTTATTGTTATATTTATGTTTATTGTTATATTTTTGTTTATATTTATATTTATGTTCATGTTTATATGTTCATATGGTAGAATTGGCTCTGCACTTTATAGCCATTTTACTGGAATAAAAATTTAAATAAATAAATTACACTAAGGCTTATTAATAGAAAGACGTGTAAAAAATTCGACTACCCTGGCAATACTAACAAAATGTCCACGTATTTTTATTTCACAATTTGACAGATGGTAAACTAATCGAATTCTTAAATGATATTACTTGTGAATTTGATTCTTACACGTGAAATGTGATCCCACCACATTCCCTTTTAATCCCAGCAGTATTTTGACACTTTGACACAACACGGCACAATCGAATTTAAATCGGCAGTTGCGTACTAAGCGATATCTACAAAGTAACTAATGGCCAAAACGTAAAACTATTCAGTTACAAGTACCAGTTAAGTCGGTTTCAGTTTGATGCGCGTACGCAGTTTCTAGACTATTATAAATCTCTGAACCAAGTCTACCAAAATAAAAATGGTTAAAAGCGTTATTTTTCCTATATTATTGTATGCCGCAGAAACTTGGATCCTAAGAGAAAAAGAACGAAGAAAAATAGACGCTTTTGAAATGTGGTG
The DNA here is from genome assembly GCF_059751315.1 of Micrasema longulum. Taxonomy (NCBI): domain Eukaryota; kingdom Metazoa; phylum Arthropoda; class Insecta; order Trichoptera; family Brachycentridae; genus Micrasema; species Micrasema longulum. The sequence goes on from NW_028279749.1 coordinate 98,617, forward strand.
CTGGCGTAGAATGCTACGGATACTGATCCGAGAACTTAGCCGAGAACAGCGTCTTTCTTCCACTGTGCAAATCCGTGTTCTCTGGTACTTTGGCCACGTCACGAGACGAAGAGACAATATGGAATGATTAGGAGTACAAGGACGAGTAAAGGGAACTTGATATCGTGGAAGAAGTACTACTAGATGGACAGACTCGATAACAGAAGCGACTGGCGTCTCTCTTTAGGAGGCCTCCAGATGGAAGCGGATGGAGGCGGATCGTAAAGACATACTTCTCTCTCCCCAATGCGACAAGAGCAAACGATTTAGAAGAAGGTTATTTATTATTATTTTCTTATTATGAATCGTTTTTTTAATTTCTAATATTTCCAAGTTGTCTAATTTTAATATTTTATTTATTTAAATATATGGAATAGATTTAAAATAATTCATTGTATAATTCAAAATTAATACGGATATTCTGGAGAAATGTTTTCAAACATAAATGTAAAATAGAAATTCAATAAAAATACATTCGTAGAAAAACGTGACGTGTTTGGCCTTAATTGTTGTTACGTCAAGATTCGTGAAATTGTTCTACACAAATTTCAATGGCAGGAACAATAAAACATGAATTGTGACGTATTAGGGGCGTGGCCAATGGTTTTGCCGTGTTTACGGGAATTCAAAATTACAAATTTAAAAGATTTTTTTATGTTAGATATTAATAATCATTTTTTTTTATTGGATTGTATTTTATAGACCTTTATTTCTTTAAAAATGTAAAAATAAAACGTTGTATTTGCCTACTACGATTATTTTCTGTCAGGAGGTTTGCGAATTCACAAAAAAATATTGTTATTTAGGTACCTTTTAGTTTTTCCAATGTAGAATGAATAATAAAGACAAGTTTGTGCTTCAAGTATAATTTATAAATCATATTTGATTTCAGGATTATACTTGGTATATTTCATGTGAATTATATGACTAAGAAAGATACCTTTCTATAATCAGCTCTTTTTGACGTCTTCAATCGGCTGTCCTAAAAAACTGGAGATTTCAACATTTGACAGTTTCAGAAGCTGCTATCGATATCGAGAAACCTACAAATTTTCAAAAAGAACTTATTTTTAATTTACAAGTGTACGACCTAAGCAAACGAGGACGTTCAGTCGTTTTCTTTGTTTTTAAAGGAAGAAAAGCATACCTGTCAAAACACGCTAAACGTTGAAAAACATGCCTATCTGAAATTATATACAAGAAAAAATAAAAGAATTTACAATGAATAAGTCACTCAGATACCAAAATACTCGTAGTATTTAAATCCCTAAATTCCACACAAGTCATGGTCAAAATAGCTTTGTCTTCATATGTCTCAAAAATTACAATAATCTCCTTAATGAACTATAAACTATCAAAACGAATATATCTATCAATAAATTCAAAGTAAATCTAATGAAACTTTTTGGACAAATGTAAAAAAAGCATTAAGTTTTAATTAGTATGAATATATTGTTATTTTCAGTTTTTCTTTAAATATCCGACGTTTTTTTTTCTCATGTACTTGTATATTCAAAATTAAATAAACTCTAATAAATAAATAACTATTACAGAGTAAGTCACTCTCAAGCACAAGAGTTAGTCTCTTTTTTTGAAGAGTTACAGTTATATCATTTACTAGATGTATAAAAGTAGATTTGTATAGAATAAAAAAAAAACATTTACCATCTATGAAATTTATTAATCAAATATTTTTTTTAAATTAAAAATGTATAATGTATCACGTTATTCTTCTGTATTTATTCTTTATAGGCATTTTAGGGGTAATCTTCTTAACAGAATCTCTCCTTTTTCCTATTTCATCCCAATCATTTCTTATCCTTTTCATCCCCTCTAACGCTTTGGTAACCAAATCATTATTCAACAATGTTTTGAGTTTGTCTCAGCTCTTTTACTTTACAAAAGTCAACAGATGGAAGAGTTGTAAAAATGTGGATGTTTAAACATTAAAACATTTAAGAATGGTGAATGTTACACAGCGTGTAAAGTGTAACAATGACATGTCATAAGCCCCTTAAATGCCCAAACTTCCATATTCCCTTTTTAGAAATCAATTTATAAATTATTATTATTTCATTTAACTCTTAACTTTTTAATTAATTTTTTTATTTTTACAATATACTATATCTCTTCAATCCGTGCCTCATGTCTGAGGATGGTGAATACGCCTGACTCCAGGCATGGCTCGTCTGTTGACAGTCTTCCTCCATCTAGAACGGTCTTGGGCTCTTCTATAGGTATTCGTCAGTGATAATTCTGATAACTCAGTGACTGTGCCGCTCCATCTTGTTGGTTGACGTCTACGCGACCTTGTCCCTTCAAAATACTATTTACATAAGAGGTTAAATAGAGTATTAAAAAAATAGGATAATTACATAGCAATTAAACTAAAGGATTAAAACTAAAGATATGAACTCTTTTTTTCCATGATATATTTTGTTGCCCTTTAGTAATAAGGAATATTTTAATGTTTTTTTTAATTATATTTTTTTTTCATTTTTTAAGTAATATAAAAAAAATACCATATTATGTTTTACAGAATATCTTATTTTCTCTTTCTTATGTTACACAAAAACATTATAACTGTCCATTATTTATTATAGGAGCAAAAATTCATTAGCATTTTCTTGTATACCCACAAACAGGCCATGCCTTTGTGGGATTTTTGTTTACTATTTTTACTATTAATATATATTTTATTGCTATGTAATTATGATTCTTTTTTTTAATTCTCCATTTTACCTCTTGTGTTTATTATGAAAAACCTAAAAAAAATATATTGACAGTAAACAAAAATCCCACAAAGACATGGCCTGTTCGTAGGTATACAATAAATGTTTATGAACTTTTTTTTTCATTATTTAAATCTTAAAGTAGGGCACACATATCATACATATTGTTATGTGTGTTCTAATAATAATATTGCAAATATATTTAATTTATAAATTGTTTATCACATATGTCTTGACCATTATTTTCAATTTTGATACGTTTTTTTCTTCATAAATATTTTTTTCCATTTCGTAATACTTTTGAATTGCTTTAAATAAAATTGAATTTTGTGACTTTGCCTTTTTCCTAAATAGAAGTCTAATTTTGCTCTTTTCTCTTGTATTGTGATCGTGTTCATGCTGGTTCCGATCAATTTTTTCCCAAAATTCTGTTTTTTTATTAGAGTTTATAATTTTATGAACAAATATCATTGTATTGTAAAATATTCTTTGTTTTTTACTTTTGGTCCTGTAATAAATAGACAATAGACAGGTATAATATTTTTCTGTTAAATAAGAAAGAGAAAAGAAAATATTCTCTCTCGTGTGATATTTTTTTAATATTTTAATATTCTCGTACACATTTATATTTTTAATCTGTTCATTAGTATATCTACAAAAAGTATTATACAGTCTTGAAAAACTTTATTTGGGCTCATACACTATATTATAATATCAATTGTTTCAAATTTACTCTTTTTTTTCCAAATAAATAAAAAAAATAACTTCAGTTGAACGCGAATAAAAGGAGGTGTCGAAACTGCTAACTTCCGTCTATACGACTTTCTATTTCGAAGGCTTGTAATCAAGAAACGTAAAGAAAAATAAAACCTCTTTATAAAGCAAAAAAATTTCTTTCTGAATAAAATAAAATAATATTTGTAACGCAAAAGAAAACAAAATCTCTTTTAAAGAAGAAAGTTTTCTTTCCAATGACTTGTAACCTTTATATAATTTATATAATTTTGTTTTAATTTGGAGGGTCGTTTTTGGTTTAGAAAAAAAAGAGAAATCGTATGTTAATGACATGACATTGAAACGACTAAAACCATCAACAATGACGTACAAAAACTATTAGAATGGACAAACAAAAACTTCTTAACACTAAATGCCAAGAAATGCAATATAATACATTTCGAAACACAAAAGAAGAACCATAACATGAGCATAAAAATAAACAACGAAACTTTTAAAGAACTAGAACATGTGACTTACCTAGGACTCACAATGGACAGACAATTAAAATGGACAAAACACATAGACGGACTCACTAAAGTAATGGCATCACTACATAGCCTCTTCTACAAAATTAATGATTTTATACCAAGAAAGGAAAAGATTATGATGTACGAAGCCTATGTCAAAAGTAAATTGAGTTACATGATCGCCTTCTAGAGAACTGGTAACAAGACATAAATAACAAGAATACAAAGACAACAAAATAAAATTCTTAAACTAACATACAACCTACCCTACCTGACCTCTACGACTGAACTGTACAAAAAAACACACCAGTTTGACATAAACTACTTGACTAAAATTGAGACCTTAAAAATTGTGCACAAAATAACACTGGGAAACATACAAGACGACGACATAATATTAGTCAAAAATGCTGACATATACAAATATAACACCAGACAACAACAACACTATCATATTGAAAAAGCAAAGACAAACACAGGACAGTCAAAAATACTACATAATGGACTTAAACACTACAACGACCTACCTTACTACTTGAAAACTTTTACTGGAGACAAATTTAAAATCAATCTGAAAAAGCACATGATGACTGAACTAACTAGACTAGACGAGACATAAAATGACTAGACAATATTAAATTTCTAATGTAACCCTAACGGGTTTTTTAAAATTGTAAATAAATAAAAAATAAAAAACATCCAATTTTACTAGAATATATTCTTTTTTTTAAATATATTAAAAGGCGCTTCCTTGTAGATTAAATAATTTGAAAGCATTTAACCTACATAAAAGTAATAGCTGATTTGCTTTAAAAAAATAACAGATGTTACATAGAATTAACAGTCTGGTGATTACTTACACTAGACAATGAAAAGTCGTAAGCCTAGTAAATTCCTATTCATTCATTTTCCATCCCCAAAGAGTTTCTTCAAACAAACAAACCATCAGGCCGTTTTCTGTTAGAGTAGGCAGAGAGGATAAAACGCCATATCAATCTGTCTTTACATACAGATCTCGCTTCCTCTACATTTATACATCTTCACACGCACGCGCGCCCCCGTCACAATAGATCTTCACAGATCGCAGTGACGTCAGGAGCTAGCATAGCACTGACCCCCCCTCTCTAAAAAATGCACGCGCGCCGATTATTCCAACTTTTGACATGTCCATCTTCAAGGATTTCGATTAGTAAATCTTTGTAGACGTTATTTTGCTGTCCATTCGCTCTACATACCCAAACCAATGCAGAGCTCCTTTCTTGATTTTGTCGATAATTCTTATTTTAGCCATACAAAATGTACGGATCTCAAAATTTGTGCGTCTATTGTACGTAGTTATACCAGACATTCGCCTGAAAGATCGCATTTCGACAGCATTCAGCCTACTTTCGTCACTATTTTTCCAAGTCCATACATCAGGGTTGGCACCAGGACTCCATTGTAAACTGCTGATTTTGCCTCTTGCGACAAACATTTATTTGCCGTTCACCCTGTTCCCGCCACTTCTTTCAATGTCTTTCTCAGTCTTTTCATATATTAAAATTGCTCTACCACTACTACTACTACCACCATCGCGCCATTTCACCTTAAAATAAAATATTTGGGTAAATCGTAAGAATGCAAATATTTAAACAAAAAAATAACAACGATATCTCGAAGTATAATAAATAATACATATTATCGAAATATAATAAACAATATTTAGTTATATTTTTTATTGGTTGCGTTATTTTGAATTCCTGAACGTCTAAGGGTGAAAATAAAATTATTATCGCTTTTAAAGGATATGTCAATTGGCATTTAATCCGAAACAATTCGTTTCGGCTTAGTTCGTAGGTAGACGTATCACACAGCGCCGGCGTCGCGCAGCCGCGTCGCGACGCCAGAACTTTATAAATATGACTGAAACTGCTGAAAATTACTTAGTGCAAGCTTTGGTCGCGGCCTGAAACAACGTTTCAGTTGAACAAGCTTCCAGTTTTGTATATCTTATGAAGTTCGCGGAACGTGACATTTGATTACAACATTTTTTTATCAGTGCTTTTTAAAACAAATATCTGTGCAACAGTTTCCTTCATTTAATAAACATTCTTGTTGGGTTTGTGGACATCGACTTTTGTGTTGACAATAAGTGATTAATTGAACAATAACAATTGTGATTATAAAGACATTTGTTCAAAAATTTACTTTAAAGACTTTGCAGTAATCAGCTACTATAAATATTAGTAAGTAAATTTATAAAATTATTCTGTTTTTATGTTATCAAATTAATATTCTTATCGATCGATCAGAAACTTTTAAATTAATATTTGTTTCAATCAATTTTACTTCAAAAAGTTTAGAACTATTTATTTGTGGGTGGTATTTTAATAAAATAAATTTGTAACAGCCAAAATCATATACTTAAATATAAAAGAAATTGAGCAATTCAAAGCATTTAATTGAGATATTTGGCTCCACACCAATTTGAGATTTTGCAAGAATATTTATTTCACACGGTCATATAAATTGCCAATTAATCAAATAAAGAAAAATTACGAATCGTAAATTTTTCGTCATATTTATGTGAAATATTATGCTTTCGTTACTATGTTGGCATGATCATAAATTAAATCTGTGTAACTTTTAAATAATTTCATATTTAATTGTATCCATTGTCGCCAAATAAGACAGTCAAATTAACCTGGACAAGATTTTCTAAGTCTTTTAAAATTAATTTTGCATTCATGTAGTAGACAAAAGGAAAAGATATTAGCAATTTATTGATACAATGATTTGAATTGGATTTTTCACCTTGATTTATTTAAGCTCAACTATTATAATTGAAATCGAATTAAGAATTATAATTATTTTTCTCTTTATGTATAGACGGTGTAAAGGCAAAATATACTAATCAACATGTAGCCAACTTAACAGAAGAGTTAATCTTAGTTTTTGTTTTCAATAGAAAATCTCATGCTTTACATTTTTATTTCGATCTTGTATGAATCACTTTAACATAGAGATTTTTTTGTTTAAAAAAAAATCAAGCTGATACATGCCGCTTAATAAATTTTGCATTTCCACCGTCTAAATGTATATTTTATAAGACCGTACGATAATTTTTTTTGGTGGGCTTACTTCTCCGAAAAATTATATAAATATGATTATAATAGAAACATGAATTAAATTTAAGGAATATCAGTAACCATATTTTATTTGATATATATTATATGACCCAAAAATCAATACTATTAGAGTATTTTATCAGCAGTTTTACTCGTAATATAAGAATATAAATTATTAATAGTGCGTTGGGCACTGCATTGGTACAATCAATGTGGCGTATCTCGATCATTTGTCACAGGAAGGTAAGGTGATCAGACCAGAGACAAAGAAATATTGCAATGTAAACCACCTTGTGAAAAAATATTTCATGTCAGCCCTTCCAGAAATCGAACCCAGGACTTCAAGCATGGAAGACGAATACACCAACTACTTCACTATGAGGAGTTTTTACCTAAAGTAGAGTTGTAGACAATACAATATCGTTTTGTCGCAGGATCTTACCTATTGTCTACGAGTTAACAGCAATTTGTATGGCAGGACATTGTTCCGAGACATTTAAAATGGCAGGATATCTACGCAGGACAGTTATTACCCCCACCACCTGGAGCGGCCACATTGTCATTATGTGAACGCGCACGAACAGGACCGTAAAGCTAGGGTTTCCTAGGACAGCGGTGCCCGTATCTTAACGGCCGTAGTGAACGGTGATGCGGTGGACAGCCGTCGTAACGGTAATTAGAGAGTTGTTTCCTAGGAAAACGGTGTTGATAACACCGTTAAAAAATAAAACCACTCTCTAGCCACCTCTACGACGGCTGTCCACCGCATCACCGTTCACTACGGCCGTAAAGATACGGGCACCGCTGTCCTAGGAAACCCTAGCTTAAGACCGTAGGAAAACGTCGACAGAAAAATGTATTATACTATTTAAATCATTCTTTAAAAATTCCATTACTTTTTCATTCCATTTCAATTCCATTGGTATATAATAATTTAAGCGATCTCGCTCGTAACAAACGTCGTGGCATGTTTATATAATACATAGGCTGCCTCCATGGTGTAGTGGTTAAGACACTTGACTCACACGAAATGTTCTGGGTTCGATTCCCGGTGAGAACACAAAAATTAATTGTAATATTTCCCAAGCCTGGGTGGTGTGGTGTACTGTGCTGTAATTCACCACTGTAATTGGGCCTCAAGTCCTGTTGTAGTGCAAAAAATAATAATATTTATATTCTCAGCGCTCACCTGTGAACGACGGCCGAATTTTGGTATTGTTCTAGCATCCTGTCCCGCGTGGTCGTGAAAGCGGTACGTCAAATTAGTCAAAGAGTCAAAAACTTTGGTCAGTTCTGGTTTTATTTCATAGTAGATAGTTCGATCGTTATTTGCAAATCTTATCCTTATCAGATTGGGACCAGAGAATTAAGAATAGTCCAGAAGTAGCGTAGAATCATATTTGAATCCATCGGACTGTGTCAAAAAAAAAACTCGTTTTGCCCCACTTTCACCGCGCGCATGCGTGAAGTCACCGCGTAATGTTGCCAGATCGCGAAAAATATAATTATAAAAAAAAAAAATTTTTTTTAAAAGGCAATTTGTTCATTTCTCTAAAATTGTATAGTACACGCGGAAACATTAATTGACACAACAAAGTAGATGAGTAAAGGGTCATTTGATAAGAGTAATTTAATTAATGAACTTTGAATTTTTTAAAAAAACAAATTTTATTTTACTTAAAACAAATATTTTTCATATTAAATAATATTTTATGTTTTAAAGAGAATATCGGTCAAATCACGGCGTTGTTCAATTCGAGAGGTCCTTTCTCGTTAGTTTTCTCTTTCTCTTCGTTAGTCTACAAAGAAACTAATGGGTCAAAACTTAAAACTACTCTTTTAAGAATTTCTGAACTATTCTCAATTCTATGATTGAGACTATGTTCTCTTACGATAATGAAATCAGATCAAAAGCATACAAGCATACGTGTATTCTTAAAAAAATATACGCTTTTACGTTTTTTATTATAAAATTCATAATTTCCCTATCCGCACCTAGTGGTGCAAAGAGCACTGTATTGGTACACCAATCGCAGCGCATCATGATAATTTTTTGTAACATGAAGGTAAGATTATTAGTTTTACGTTTTCGGTGCCAGTCCAGGGACTATGAAATATTCTAGCGTAAAAACACCTTTTTAAATCGATATTTCATGCCGACCATTTCGGAAATCGAATCCAAAACCTCTTGCATGGTAGACTTGCGCAATGACTACTACCAGAATAACAGAAATAGAGCGAGAGAATAGAAATAATGATACCTTTTTTTATTAAATATTCGTTTCCTCTTCGGGAATACACTTTCGGTGAAGAATACAGTTCTGTATGTGAAATAGAAGCAAAATCATTGACGAGTCACCGGCATACCTTTATCTGAATCTTATGGTGCATATTTTGAATCGGGTTGTGGTCGCGTGGCTAGTGTTGCGGACTCACGGATCAGAGGTCCAAGGTTCGAACCCCACTCTACCCTAACTTGATTTCCATTTTCTAATAGTGAGTTATTTACAACTCGTTGAAAATGGTCACCAAAATTGAAATAGTGGGGTAAATTATAAGAACGCTAATATTTATTTTTTTAAAAAAGGCACTACTTTACTACACTAATAAATAAATAGCGTCTAAATATAGCGTTTTTTGCGAAGATAAACAGTGCTAAACTACCTTTTAAAAAAATATTTGACTGTGGGCTCGTCAGGAATCGAACCCGAGACCTAAAGTATGGTAAACGAACTCGTTAACCACTACATTGCGGGATGGATTCATCTTCCTAAATTTTTTCCTTCGGAATTTCAACTTTAGAGTAGCCATTAGTTGAAAAACCTCGTCAAAGCTCCAGGGCCCCGATTACAATGGTAAGTTAACATTTATATTCAATTTTATCTACAAAGTAAAATTAAGTTTTCTGTATGAAAAGCATATGAACATGTTTAATTATGAGTTATCGACGAAGATACTTTAAATGTTCATGCAAATGTACTCATTTTCGTACACAAATATTGTTTTTTTCTTTATAGACAGTCGAAAATAACTCTATATATAAAGTTTATATTTGAAGCACTAACTTTGTGGTTATTCATTATAATAAAATAAATAAAACAACTTTGTTTATAACCACCAATTTGTGGTTAAAAACAAAGTGGTTTTATTTATTTTAGAAGATAACTCTGTTAACTTCCCATTGTAATCGGGGCCCTGGTTTTAAATATTTCACATACAAAACTGTTTTCTTCATCCCGACCGGCACGGGAAAATAAATTTAAATTTAAATAAATTAGAATAAAATTAAAGTTATATTTGCATGTATCTACATATAAACTGTCGATATAGGTAACAGAATACTGTATTTATATATAAAATACTAGATGCGGTGAGTTAAAAAAATATGTGTCTTGGCACTACCTAAGTATCCTTCTAGGGTATTTTTTATTAAGAACATCCTTCTCAGTAAATGTCCTCGAATGTCGATAAGGAGATTAATATCTTTGACATTGTATGTTTCCGTGTGTTACAAAACTAGGGACGCAAAATCACCCTCCAAAACATAGATACATCGTGACATCGATGTTTAAAGAATCAGCATAGTGAAAAAAAACATCGATATTTCTTTGGTTTTTTGTAATACGCGAATATAATTTTTTATCTTACACAGGCACCTGCCTAGTGAAAAAAAAAATATTTAGGTTAATTACAAGCATACAGATATTTTTTTCATAATAAATAAATATATACATATTTTTTAATCATAAAGTACCGGGCTCACCGACACATTAACAATAAGCCATTAAACATTCGAAACGACTGTACCCATCTAATTTTGAAAATAACTGTTTTCGTCCATCTATGTTTAGTATAAAACAGCATTTATAGACATTATTCCTGGCCGATTACCTTTGTTCCATCCTTCTCTTGACTCATCCACATGGTGCTTACCTAACATCAATATAGAAGACATACAAGAATGGAAAATTTGTATTGTAAAATTAAATACAAAATTGTCACATTGCATAAGAATTCTTGGAATCGTCACGCGGCGCTGTAATTTTTTTAATTATAAATCGTTAAATATCATAATCATAGTGAACTTTCACTATCCAGTATACCAATATTGAAGAACATCCTCATCGCATCAAAGGTAGGTCCATTCCCGTGCTCTTTTCCATTATTCATATACTCCAAATTTGTAGAATATTAAATGATATTCGTTTTTACATTATGCAGTCCGCTTATCATTAACAATATATTTAAAATATCGACTCGTAGTAAATTACTAGGAAAAAAAACATTTTTTCTAATTTAAAAATAAACAACAAGACATTGTTTAAAAAACACCGTGTTTTCGATTTGGATTGATTAAGAAAAACCTTCAAAAATTGCACATTTTTAACAATTTCGAAAAAGACAGTAACAGAAAACACATTAAAAAAAAACCCACCTATAAAACATTTACAGTAGTGTAAAGGGATTTCATAAATAAATTGTACCTACTCGTATGTAAATGTAAAACAAACTCCCTCTCTAAACAAAAGTTTTCACTCCATGAGAGAGATAGAAACGTTATTATTAATAATGTAATTTTATACTTATTTTGTCAAGATTTTTTTCAATAAATACAATTTAATTTTTTTTTTAAATATGTGCAATGCTTGATTGCAATATCCTTTAAAAAATCACCATGAAAAACATCGGCATTTTGACCTAGATATCTTTGAAAACTAATATCGATGTTTTATTTGACGTCTTTTTCGCGATATATCGATATTTTTTAAACATCGTGTGTCTTGTGCATCCCTATACGAAACCGTAAAAAGAAATCTGAGATCTAAGGACAAGCAACCTTCGATTATACGAAGCGAAGGTATTAAACTTAAAAACCCATTTATTAATTTCTCTTCCCTTGAGTTAAGTCTGTCAAAAGTTAAGACACAAAATTCAAAGTAATAACCTCGAGTTTCCGATTTCTTTGTTCAGCTTTTTAATTCTTTGATGATTTTATTTCTGTTTATATAAATTTATAAATCATTAGCATATATTTTATCCATGAAAGTTCACTAACTTTACATATTCGTAAAGTAAAAAAGCGAGGAATAATTTAATTTTAATAAAAAAAAAATTCTGCTTATTCAATTTTAAAATACACATCTCAAGAAGTAGACCTCTTGGAAAACCGTTTGAGTTACGAAGAAAAACAAACATAAAACTTTTTAACCCACGTTAATATCTTAATGGTAATTCAAATACTCAAATGTTCAGTAATAGTTCACAATGGCGACCTAATGCCGACCCTTATGTATGGAAGTGAATGGAAAAACAAGGGTGAAAGTAAACTGTTAGAGTTGCGATCACTCCAGTAAAACTATAGGAATTTGAAAAGTCTGTTTACTTGGGATGAAAGCAAAGAAAAATATTGAAACGAAACACATTGTAAATGCCGGGAACAAGGTGAACAGTGCACTAAAATCAATAATTTCAGAGAAATGTTTGTCGCAGGAGGTTAAACTAGCAGTTCACACTGGAGTTCTAGTGCCGACCCTTATGTACGGAAGCGAAGAATGTAATTAGGTAGGCTTAATATTGTCGAAATGCTATACTTCAGGTCATAATGCGATAAAACTAATTTACAATAAGTGTACAAGTGTCGTGATTTTCGCATTATGTGAAGTTTTGATAAGAATCGACGACAAAACCAAGAAAGGATTTTAGAGAAATATAGATCTTTGCGCTGTGCATGTTCGTAGATATTAAAATCTTCAATCTAATATGTAAAAGAGATGTAAGGAGCATAAATATTTTATTCATCGATCTACCAGGGTTGCATTGGAGGAGATAGCATTTACAAAAAAAATGGAAAGATGTTGTTTTTTTGTGTATAAACAAAGTTTGTTTTTGAATGTATAATATGTAAAATAATATTAAATTCAATACATTTTTTAAGATCGTATTCTTACATAAGTACAGCCTTCTGTTGGTAAGAAGACCGGAGTTTGAAGTTTGCAAAAATAATGCCATATTTGAAAAAATATTTATTTTATGTTTTGGAATTCAACCATGAACATGTACCAACCATGAACATGTACTTGAATTCAATATTTGAAAATTAACAATTTTTTGTTTTGGAATTTAATCACAAACAAGTATCTAGGTACCTACTTATCAATGAAAAGTCTTTTGCCAACGTTCGGGCAGGACAACGTCTGTTGGGTCCGCTAGTACATTATAATTTTATAATATGGAAACTTCACTGGTCCATTAGAATAAAGTCTAATTGTGTAAAATATTAAACTGTGTAACTGTACTGTATGTTCCCTAAATAAAAGAAAATGAAAAATAAAATAAAAAATAAAAATACAAAAGTACCTACATGTACTAATATTATTATAACATATTACATATTATTATATTACATCCATTAATATTATTATTTTCTCTTCTGAAATTTGTATTACTGCTAAAATAGCTATAATGAAATTTTATTAACTACTTTTGGTTTAAAATCTACTCCTTATATTGCTTTTTTAAATTTTAAAGATTACTTGCTATACCTGTTATTCTTTCTTTATTCTTTCTTTTTTACTCTGCTGCATTGACATGTTTTTATACTTTTAAACTACTTTTAATTACTTATAATTAAAAGTAGTTTAAAAGTAAGTTTATAAGATGTATATAAAATCAATATATTGCTGCTCTTACTATAATGTGTCATTAATTTTGAAGATGTTTTTTAAATTGACTTAAATTTATGTCCTTATATTTCACTTAAAGATTCTTCTCATCGTTTCTTTGAATCCCTTAAAATATGTTTTTCCTTTTTTTAAAATTGTTATTACTATTTTATTTTATTTTTACATTTGAGCATGTTTTTTTTTATTTAAATTCTTAACTTTTAATTACTTTTACAAATTTTCTTCATTTTTAATATTATTTCCATTAGTAAATACTAACTACAAACTACAAACTTTATAAATTACTTTTTTTATTTTTATTAAAATTTTTAAACAACTTCCATCTACGTTTTTTTTTCCCTTTCTGTTTGGTACTTTCATTAATAACCTTACATATAATTACTTTATTATATGGAAACTTCACTGGGCCATTAGAGTTAAGTCTAACTTTGTAAAATATTTAACTTTGTAACTGTACTGTATGTTGCTTAAATAAAAGAAAATAAAATAAATAATAAAATATGGTTAAACGGAAAATTTATTGCCAAATTAAATACCTTTTAGTCAAGCCTAAAGAAAACAAATAAAAATAATATAAACCATCAAAATATTATATTAATTATGATACATACCTAGTGCCTACAATATTCACATTAAATTAATTTACACTCAGCTACGTCTTCCAAAAATTAATTAAAAGTATGATAACACATTTTTATTAAAAGCACTTTTAACACTCTTTCAAATGCCAGATGCATATATATTTGTAACACAATAAATGTTTTAAAATTTCTTGGGGATGAAAATGATTAATTGGGTGTCGCACTGGCCTCCGCAATGCGACTCTCTGCCCCGGAATAGAATAAATGTCCCGAATAAAAATTATTATTATTATTGCAAGCTTGTTTTAGTCATTTTACGACATTTTATTAGTAAACATAAAATATTGATAAACAAAAACAAACATGGGAGATAGCTTTCTATAGTTTGAGAAAAATATAGATGATAATAAATATTTAGTTTATCGGTTTCGAAACGTATCCGTTTCCCGTCGGGACACTAATTACACGAACATGCAACTCAACCTATACACCACGATAGAAGTTGAAAAAAATTTAAAACCAACTTGCTGATAGGAGACACGCTATTAAAAGCTAACACATAGCTAACACAACACATTACATTACGTGCACTGATTATAATATTGTCAATGTTTTATCATGTAGGAACAAAAATTGAAAAAGGAGGAAGGGAGGTCAAAAAATAAACTCTAGAATTTCAGTAGGTACGAGAGTAAAAAATCTTTAAATTTCGTGTGTATTTGAATATACGCCCTGGCTGAAAGGGATAAGAGTCATATTCAGCAGGATAACCTATTAAGGAGGACTGTACAGTGTTTATTTTTATTTTTTTCACGTGTAACTAAAACAACAAAAAAATCTGTGCTAATAGCCATATACTGATTAAAATTTTAACAGAACCTTTGTGAACAAATTACAACAGGGATGAAGAGCGTTTTGGAGAAGGGGATGTTATCTGTCATTGGCTGGTTTAAGTTGACACTTTACACACTGTGTAACATTCACCATTTTGCCTATGTTTGAACATTTATTTTTCTTCAATTCTTCCATCTGTTAATTTTCATGAAGTATGTCAACCTATACTAACAAATGACAGTCATGAGCCCTGTAAATGCTTAGACTTCCATATTCCCTTTTCTTAAATGTTCGCCATCCCTGTTGTAATTTGTAAATCTTAATGGCTCCCTAAGGAGTGAAATCCAGTATTTTGTCTTTAAACATTTGGACAAACTTAAAATATTGTAACAGTTCCTTTGTTATCTGTCATTTTGGCAGAGATTAGTTCTTGCACCAAGGGCATAAAGGCTTGCATAAAGGGAGGAATATTTACAATGATACTATTTTTTTCGTTTCCTTTATTTATTTATTCAAAATTACACTCTTTTAAATATTAATTTACTTTTTAAGGCGTTTTAGGCTGTTTCCGTATCGAGCCAAAATAATTAACAAGAAAAAATACATTGTAAAATTAATTAGATTAAATTATAATGCCATGTGATGCAATTAAATAATAATCCAGAAAAACAAAGTATAAATAATAAAATTCCAAAGAAGGCAATGTAAAAAAGAATTATCAGATATAAATATTAAAATACAAATTATACAGATTAAGATTCACACATAATCAATTTTATAAAATAGTCGTATCATTGACATCAATAGATAAAAAATATATAAAAACTTAATTGAAATGATAATAAGGAACTTCAGTCCTACGGAAAATTGGATTCGGGAAATTGGATTCAAAAAATGTTTTCTTGCGCGCGGTAAAAATTAGAGCATTAAATTTTATGGCAAAATTTCTTGAAAATGTATGAAAAAATAATAAAAATCCAATGATATGAGAGCTTTGAAGGATATCCGGTTTGGTCACGGTAAACGAACCAATCGGAAGAATTGTCAGAGAACAACCTCTGACGTCACACGCGGAGTTATTTCAGAAATACAAAACTTTAAAAGATCATAGCGCTGATAACACGATATATAAAAAAAAAATTGGCTTGGTTTAATATTCTATTGACAATTTAAAAAAATAAAAAAGACACTGAACTTCCTCATTGAGATATGGTTTCTTGAAACATACACTATACTGTTGTTAGAAATGAGAGTAATAAATAATATGCCAAATAATAGTGAGTACTAATTTAAATAATACAACAATACATAGTAAGAAAACATAAAAATATCAAGATATATAAAAAGCAAATAAAAGTATGAAAGGTAAGATTAGTCAATTTCCGCTAATCTCGAACTTTAAAAAGATTGACAACTTCGTCCCTACCGATGTGCATTATGCTATGCATTATCTCTGAATTTGGAGGTCAAATAATGAACCGGACGATCGGTGCACTGTCAAATATGCACATGGTGTTAGTAACCCTAGTTGCAGCACAGTTCGTGACGATCTGGCAGCCACATGCCAGGAGCCAGGACCCGAGCTGCAGAAAAACGAGAAGATGCATCTGTTTGTGGACGTAGACACTTCTTGCATTCCTTCGGGGGATATATTTGTTCCCGAGCTAATCTCGGGACGCGTGCTTAGAGACGGGACATATTTAGATTGCCTCCAGGTAAAAGGATCGCAATACAAAACCAATCAACATTCTTACACCAACTTAACTATAAAAAACATTCATCATTATTTCGGGATATAAACCGAAGTTAGATATATCTGGATTTGATATGATTCAATTACAGTTCTTTATTTTCAGGTGGGTGACGATTATTGAATGACAGATTCGTTTTATCAAATGAGATTTATTTTCACTGAATTTGCAAACGGCAAGAATAATTTTACAATCAAAGATATTAAACGTCGCATGTTACTGCGGAGGCTGTCGGCTTGGAAAAGAGAGCAATCTCTCTTGCGGTCATATGTTATCAGGTTTTTACAGCGCCCTCTGTTGATAATTTTGTGTTCAAGCGGATGACGGCTTATTCTCTGTGTGAAATAGAACCAGAATCCAGGACAAATGTTTCTGATTTCGTATTTGAGATTTTTAGCTACATTGTACATGAGTAATAAATTAATTCATTTAATTTTCTAAATGTTTGAAAATATTTATTTATAACCACTTACCGACTTGTCTATGTCAACTAGTTTCCAGACGTACCTATCCCTTCGTCAGGACACCAATCAAATCAACATGCAAACCCCACTATACTCCTTCACCATAGTTGTTGCACAAAAATACAAAACCAACATGTTATACATGTAGTAGGAAACCTTTACATGCACTGATAAGGTTATGAAATTAATTGTTGTGGGAGAAATAGTTGAAAAAAAGGAAGGGTATGAAGGGAAGGGCGTGAGTTAAATGGGTAAAGGGTGACATTATCAATAACATTCAGTAAAATGTTTGAACACAATGTTAATGCTTTAAATATTGATAAAAAAATCAATTTGATTTGTATTTTTGTGTTTGTTTATTTTGCTTAACTAAGCTTATTGCTAAACTAATCACATTAGAGTTAATTTTTAAATTGACAATTTTTAAAAACAGGTGTCGGCTTCGTGATGTAGTGATCAGCACGTTTTTCTTCCATGCAAGAGGTCTCGGGCTCAATTCCCGACATTGTTGACATGAAATGTATGTTTACAAAGGTGTTTTTACAATAAAATAATTCATAGTCCCTGGACTGATACCCGAAGCGTAAGATTGATCACCTTTCCTTCGTGTAGCAAAAATTATTACTGCGATACCCTGCGATTGGTGTACCAATACATGCACCATTAGTTGCGGAAAAGGAATGATTATGATGATTTTTCAAAATATAAAAGGCCGCTCAGTGTGTTTAAAATAAATAAATAAAATAGATATTCGAGTATTCATGTTTCTTCAATTCTACAAGTAAAACAGCAAAAATCCGTATTAATGTGGATGAGATTTTATCAAATTTTTTCACCTTCTTAGAAACGCCTGAAATTATAGAGAAACTTCCTTTTATATTTCTGATTTTTGATACACTTATCATGAAACGCATTCTGATGCGATGTAATGTCATTTTAAAAGCAAACGACCAAAACACTTTGTGACAGACTTCTAACGGCGTTAATTAAGTCTAGTGTTAGAGAAACATCCGCTTGGACAAATTCTTGAGTCGTTTATAAATAACCACACCTGTTAATGTCTGTTGTTTGGTTTCAAACGTTCTTTATAATTCTTTCAGCAACGGAATATCACAATAATATTATTTTTGAAAGACAAAAAAGTTGTATTGTAGTTCCGTTGTTGCGTTGGTCGATTTTTTTCACTACCATAACTCGGCCTTTTAATTATCCTTTTACGTAAGTCTGGCTATTTTAATGTTTTTTTGTTGTTGTTTTATATATTTATAATACAACTTTATTATTGACAGTACTCATTTAAATTGTTTTTGCAACATTTAATAAAAAACCACGTGTTACAAAAATTGACCTGCCTAAACATAGGAAATTCCAAGCTTATCGGGAGCTAAAACTAAGATCCTGATGCATTGCAAAAACTTTGAAATAAATAAATACAAAAAAACTGTAAGTATATCTACATATCGCAGGTCTAATAAAGATGTATATTACTACACAACAGATCTGGGGGTTAGTGCTAAAAGTTCATGTCAGTTTTTGCCCAAAATTTATTACACATCAGAAAAGAAATAGAAAAGTCGGTAAGTGGTTAGTATTTAATAACATTAATTAAAAAACACTATTTTATTATTTAATAAATTGGTAGTCAGATGACAAAAGGGAAAGTTTGTATTTTTTAATTTTTTAACTGTTATGATCAATATTTAAGTTATTAAATAATCAATCAACACGCAAAAAAAACAGCAAAAAATTTACGAGTTTTTGGATATAGTTCTTAAAATTGAGTCTTATTTCAGCTCTCCTGAATATTTTTCAAAATTACAGATGGTCCCTTCTGCCGTCAGGCTACTGATAAGCGAATATATACAAATATTTACTAACATTTATTAAAAAGTTTGAGAGTAAAGTTAATGCTTTAAACTTTAACAAACTGTGTTAAATAACTCCCTCGAGTCACTGTATGGTAATCCGTGGTTGCCTTAGGTTAACCTCAGGTAACTCGATGTTAGGAAATGATCGCCTGATAATCACTGTTTCTTTTCATTTTAACAAAATTTTAAGGGTGTCTTTCTTAGTGGTCTAATTAGATTACAGCTCTTTCTCTTAAATGAATGTTTCATGTATTTGCTTCAGTCTACTTGATATTTTGTCATTTTCGGAGATCCTGATTGACAAAATATTTAACATTTCTAAATATGTTTTTTTTTTGTTTGTTTTAAGTTTTAATTAAGATTTAGTTGAAGATTGCATAAAATCGTGGAAATATTAATAGTAGTTTTGGTATAGAATGGGCGGGTTAAAGATAGATAAAACTGTTTTTTCGTGCTTAATTACAAGTTAACTGACGATTCCGGAAAATAAGTGATTCGCGAAACAAGCTAATCTAATTTATAGGGTGCATTAACGTTTGAGTTAAGTGACTTAACCCCGCTTTGCACTCAGCTCTAATATTGTATGTGTTCCCAAAGTTTGTGCGGAATTAGTGAGTGATTGCTTCTGTAAATAAGCGATACAAATTGCACATTAGAGCCATTATACGATCTGAAAGACACCCGAAGTGACAGATAATTTGCTTTATGAATGCTTTTACAAATCCACGCTGATGTTACTCAAGGTCGCGTGCCTTACGCAAATTACTTTCTGGACTTGAACTTTTATACGCACTATGCACCATACGAGTAGAAGTTTGAATGCATTTCTATGGTGGAGTATAGATAAATATTTTTTATGAATATTCCGTTTTTATTTATTTGTTTCATTTATTTGTATCAGTAACATAAATCTGTACCTTCTAAGGTACCACTGCTCTAGCAGTGGTCCCCAAACCCCCGGCCGATACCGGTCCGTGGATCAAATGGTACCGGGCCGCCCAAGGCCTGGCTTAAAATTCAAAATTACGTTCGAACATACCCAATAAAAAAATCAATAATTATTGACAAAAAATAATTATTCAGTTGAAGAGTTATTTTTTAAAATTTAATTTATTTATTCATTTAAAATTACACCAGTTTGAATACTAATGAACTTATTAAGGCTTTTTAACAATTAAGTAGGCCATAATAATAAACAATAAAAATACATACTAAAATTAATTAGATTAAATTAAAATGACATGTGATGCAATAGAATAAAAATCTAAAAAAGAAGGCATAAGTAATAAATAATAAAATTCCAAAGAATGCAATGCAATATAGATAATCAGAAATAACTTTTAAAATATAAATTATAAAAATTTTGATTCATCCATAATCAAATATACAAAATAATGGTATCATTCAAATCAACAAAATAATAGTAAAATACAGTAGTGTTAAAAAAAATGGTGTTATTGAAATCAATAGAAAAATAATATATATATACATAAACATAATTGAAATAATAATTAAGATAGGATTTTCTAGAAACTCGTGAAATACAATAGTAAGAAATATAAGAAATTGGAGTAATAAATAATATGCCAAATAATAGTAAGTACTTAATTAAATAATAAAAAATACACCATGAAAAAACATAAAAATATCAAGATATATAAAAAGCAAATAAAAGTTACGTATGAACAATACTTTCGAAGTAAAAAACACAACTGGGCTTCCATTTTGTGCATTAGCATGGCTTTCTAGTAAGTTTAAATGTTAAATCACTTTTTATTCATTTTAAGGTGTAACTGTATTTCATTTTGAAGGCATGTCTGAACACAATTAAATTTAAATTATTAAATCAGAATAATCTAAAATATAAACAATCAACGTTCCTTCCTCAGCGGGTCACGATGAAATTAATAAACGTTGACCGGTCCGCGGCGATAAAAAGGTTGGGGACCACTGTCTTAAAGGATACAACACAGGAGTCCGCTTTTTGCCGTTTTGAAGGTAAACATGCAGAAAATATTGCAATGGGCAATTCTATACTGCAAATAAAACACCAAAGTCTACTTTTGTTGTAAAAATGATTTTTTAAATTGAAATAAATATCTGCAGTCCACTTAGTTTTAATGAATAAAACATCAGTTGTCCCAGATACACTATTTTACTGTGTACTTTTATTATGTTAAAAAAAAAAAAAATTACATTGAAAGTTCTTTATAGGTTGAAATTATTTCATTTGGTTAAAAAGTTATAATGCTTTGGAAATTGCATATTCACGAAATCTTGTTTCTTGAACGTTTCGTCAATCCCGTGGTATCCTTTAAAATGTTTTTTTTGTAGTTTTTGATGGATTATTTATGTTTCAATTTAAAAAAATACAGAAAAGAAAGAATTAATTTATGGTACTTACACAAATTATTTTATTATTCAAATAATTTATACCAAAATACGCAACAATTTATTTTACAAAATGTACATATTGAACATATTGTACATACATATCATATGTATGTGTATGTTCATTTGTACTTAATACCAACATACTTTTATACGCACCTCGTTAATAAGGAAATATCACATTTTTTTATATTTTTAAAGTAATTGAGGTCTATGAAACACTGTCCAAAAAAAAATATAATTTTCTAGTTATTAGTAGCATAAAAAATACTTTTAAATTTTTAATTTTTAATTCCCGCAAAAACGGTGATTCTATTGGCCACGCCCCTTATACTTCATGATTCATGTTTATTTGTTCCGACCATTGAAATTAGTGTAGAACAATTTCATGAATCTTGACGTCACAACAACCAAAGCCAAACACGTCGCGTTTTTCTACTAACCTATTTTTATTGAATTTCTTTTTTAAATTTATGTATGAAAAACATTTTTCTCAATATCCATATTGATTTTGAAAATACAATTAATTATTTTAAATCCATTAAAAATATTTTTATCGGTAATCGTAGTATGTGATATTTCCTATTATGGACACTGTACCGCGTTTTACTGCATTTTGTAGTTACCTACCTTAGCATATGGGACTTGTAGCACATTATTAATTCAATATGTTCCAAATTAAAAAAATATATAATCAGAATGAAGTTTTGAATTCGTTGTATTTTTTAAACATAAACACATTATTCAAGTATTTTTTTTATTGCGACGTCATTTGCTCCCTCCGCTAGTCATTCCGTTTTCTTTGGGGACGACTTTTTAGCTCGGATTTGCATGGAGTGTTGTCTCTTTATATTATATCTCAATGAAAAAAAGTAAATATAATAATATCATCTTAACTCCTGCTAACTCTCCAAATGGAAAAGTAAATGAAATAGTATCTTATAACAAATGCAAATAACAACCAAAATAAATGAATGGGCCTTGCTATATACAAAACATTTAATGAGCTTTCATGATTCACGTTCAATATTTTCGCTTGCTGTTTGTCTGACAGATATTTTTTTTTGTTTTTATAAAAATAATTATGTATAACTAAACGCATTCTAGAATTGTTATTGCAAACACCTCACAAATCATGTTTTATGCGTAGCGAAGAACGTAGCAAAGTTTGGCGCAATTTCAAACATAATAATATTTTAAAGTTACATCAGACTTTTAAGTAAATATCATACGAGAACATTATAGTTAATAACTGTTTAGATTTTAAATTGCGGGATTCGTTATCAAAAGGGTATGGATGTTAGCTCAGTTAACAGACCTGACCCTTGGTAAGTTGGAAAGTGTCATTGGAAAGGTCGTGATCGCTAACCTTTTTTGGAATTAATATATTGTACATTATATTCAGATCCTAACGAGTGGAGTTTTATTATATGTCAATAATTCCCAAATTGTTGAAAGAATTTCTGGAACAACTACACCATAAAGTTCACGTAATGTTGACTTCCACAAACTTAAATTATAATATTTATTGGGAAAATGTGAAATCAACATGTCATAGACGCGTACCTGAGCTTGAGTTGCCTTTTCTTCACATTTGAAGGGTACATAGCAAAAACGGGCTCATTAACAAATAACAAATTTTTCAGAAGAGCAAAAAAAAACAAATTTTTACGAGACACGGGGTTCATTTATCTAATAAAAAGATTTTCAATAAATGTAAAATATATTATTAAACACAATGAAAACATTTTTTTTTTCCCTAAAAAAAACATTTTGTGCACAAAGATGATCTCGTTGCAGCAATAGCCGCATTTTTACTCCGTTTATTCCTACAATTTAAAAAACAGCCAGCCACCTTTTGTTAGTTTTAAATATTTTATTGAATTGAACTAATTTAGCATTAAGGGGAGATCCTTAAGCCCACCATCCACTCGCAGCTGTTATAGAGTCCTGGGGGACTGTCTTTCAGCTGCGCATAGAGGGAAGTTATTATAAATATTTCTAAGGAATACAAACTCCATGCAGATTAGGGGGGGGTAGGAGGATATATGAACAGAGGCCAACACGTCGTCCTCGCCCCTCAGGATCCCCTCAATGCCTCTGTATTTTCATTCAAAAACATGTATTTAAACAAACAATTTACATAAATAAATGCATCCAAATATACAAAATCAGTTTCTTAAAACTAAAGTAATCCAACAAACATAACTTACACAACAAACATAAGTAAAACGCGGATATTTACAATCAGAGAACGGCCTTAAATAAAGAACTAACTCAGCAGAAAAAATGGCATTAATATGTGGAAAATAGAAAAAAAATCAACAAGCCTAATTTAGGTACACACCCTTCATTTATAAACCACCGCCATCTTGAAAACCCGTTTATGAAATAGTTTTACTCAGTAGAACTAGTAACGGAGACATTTCATCTTTTTAGAATTGCTAAATAAATAAAATAATGTTTACATTCGCGATGAAAACCCCAATGCGAGGCCATAAAAATGTTTTGAATTTCTATTAATAATGTTAATTCCTTAAGACTGTATCTTGAATTAGTCGTTACCTCTACCGAAACAAATTTGAGCCCCGGCTGATTTTTTTCTCAAGACGCCACGAGAATCATATATTTGGATCTGGCGTCGGTCGCTGTGACAGAGACCACGTCACTCTGGGGAGGAAATTGAATGAAATCTTCAACACACGCGCTTCTGGTGACAAATACACCCAACACAACATATCGGAGAGCAGATAAAACTTGAATAATAGTCATCTTATCAACGGGAGTACAAAACATATAAAGTCGAGATATTAAATATTACGAGTCAGAGAATAACTTATTTACGCTAATTTAAATGTCGCATGGCGCCTGCAAGACGATTTGTCCCGTGTGAAACATGTTGTCCGTAAAGTCGGAATAAAAAGCTTTTATTTTTAAACGCATCTAAGTATTTTTATCCCGGTTACAGACGATTTGTTATTAATAGGTTCGTAAATATGCATATAACATAATATTCAACAAGGTGACTTTATCGAATTTTACAAATATTGATTTAATTTTCTATTCAAACAGTCTTATTGTATGGGCAACTCTAGGTATTTAGAGGGCTTACGAACTGTCATTAGCTGGTTAAGGTGATCACTTTACACATTGCGTGACACTCACCATTTACCTATGTTTGAACAT
Organism: Micrasema longulum; assembly: GCF_059751315.1. Lineage (NCBI taxonomy): Eukaryota > Metazoa > Arthropoda > Insecta > Trichoptera > Brachycentridae > Micrasema > Micrasema longulum. The sequence goes on from NW_028279749.1 coordinate 123,497, forward strand.
CCGTATTTCTCAAATTTTCTATCTGTTGATTTGTGTGAAGTTAAAGAGCTTAAGCCTTTATCGATGAGGGTGAGAGAGAGAGTGAAAGTTACTATGCACTTACTTTTTAATCTACTACCTAGGCAACACTTGAAATCATTTACGATTTTTTTTACTTTTTGAACGAGTTGGTTTTATCATACTTAGTACTTTTGTACTTAATGTATTGGATGTTAACATAAGTTTTTTCCATTTTTATTTTTATTTGAAAATGAGCATCAAAAGAAAAAAAGTAAAAAAGCCTTCAAAGTGGCATGTCAAGGAGGCAAAAGTGATCATTTTCTACA